>NC_053455.1:48218147-48522835 GCF_015227805.2 Hirundo rustica | reverse complement strand
ATGCATTAGAGTGAATTAGTATTGGCCTTTAAAGGCACATTTTTACAAATATTTGTGTCCACATACAAGTATTTCACATTTTAAGAAATATCTATTTTACATTTAAAGATTACAGAATGTAATTCTTTTTTATACTTAGAAAAGGCCAATAGTCAAAGCAAGTTAACTGAGAAAGGTCCACAGATGAAATAGCTATTAAAAACCCAAACAGTATGTTTTTGAAATGTGGAAGAAATTTCATCCATCCAAACTTTATACTAGCAAATAAGTTATGGAGACTTGTCCTGTAAAGCCTTATTTTTCAAACCTAGGAAACATTTCTCATCCCACATACTCAAATTCTTAACAAAAACCCCCAGAGATGTTTCATGTCTTAATTCTATTAACATATATAACTATTACATATGTTAAATATATATTAACCATTATACAGTTCTGAATGTTGCACAGGGCATGCTTTTAGGAAATAATTTTCTTTCTGTAGTTTTGAGGATACTGAAAAATTCATACACCAGATAAAAATGTGGTGGAATCTACTTGGTACATTATGAATTTGCTCTGAATCTGACAGAATTCAGCACCTTTGGGGAAGTGCCATATGAATTGTTGAGATTACTGGCAAAGTTGTATAAACAAGAGTGAATAAATTGCCAAGACCAAACTGGAGAATAACCTACTTCTGAATGACCCAGCATTCAAGAGAGTAAAGCTGTGCCCTCAGTAACCCGAAATTTATCTAAAAAAAGGTTGATATTATGACTTATAGCACAAGCTATGCAACTTCTTGCATGGTGGAACTTGTTTTAAAATGGAGATTACCTTGAAGCAACCTCTGTTCCTTTTACAAGGTCACGTTTCCAGCCACATTGGCTACTACAGTTCACATGGAAGATCAGCACTGGAACAGTAAGTGAAGATTTGAAAATCTGTGTGACTACTTACATGGCAAAGCATCATAGTTTGAAGGCTATTTTATGTGCCTTATTCACAATACCTGGCCAGTCATACAGACAAGTCATATAATTATCTGCTCAAGAAATCCAACCTACTGAGAATTTGAGTTTCTATCCCTGTATTATCTGAAAGAAATTGATTGTGATGCATACTTCAAATCACAGTAAAACCGGGACTTAGGACTGTAAAATATCAGAGTTCTTTACAACAGAGACTCTAAAGCAAACTTTAGAGATGAGCAACACAGAGACTTGAATTTAGGGCTCTAGAGTCATATGCTACTCTTAACTACATCATATCTCAACTGATTCCCAAATTCTGAGAGAGTTCAAGCCCAAGTTTGGCTTGTCACCAATTCATACTTCAAGAGCATTTATAGGAATCATTGAAGATCTCTCCTTTGACTTCAATGAATTTTGAGTCAGACCTATAATCCATCAATCTCTGGTCTTTCCCCCTAATCACAAAATTACCTGAAGGAATACATTTTTGCATTATAGGTCTCTGTTTAGCAGAGTACTGGCATGGCTCCACAAAGCTTACCTCAGAAATTATACAAGTTCTTAGCTTTTTCCATCCTTTTATGTTCAAAGAGAAACACATTACTGAATTCATGGCCCTCAGAGTAAGAGCTATGATATGCACAAAACAACAGTATATCTACTTATGGTATTGTAGACACTTTGAATGTGGCCTGAAATACATAAAGAAATACAATATTAGTGGGCTCTGAAGGTTAGTGTCTAGTCATGGTCGAAAAGTCTAAAGTTTATGTATTTACAGGGATTAAACAAAACCTGGTTCTCTTTTGAAGCTTTGGAGGGGATTTTTTGGAACCTGTGAAAAGCTGGATTTGACAATCAGTCAGTCAATAGAAGTGAATTGAGTATCTGAAGTCAAATGGGCTCTGTCAGTAGTGCACCATCTTTATGAAATAAACCATTACCAAATCTGTCCCAATACATGTCACAAACCCAAATTCAAAGAAAACCCTTGGGTAAAACTGACTTTTATTCAGTCACATTTTGTGCTAAGCTTCTCCTTCTTTCTTGGGATGTCACTTAAGCCTTATAAATATCCCAGAGCAGAAAGAGTTGCAATTAATTACTAGGAATTGGGATCTGCAGCATTAATTCTTTTAATGGCAAAAACATACTAAATGCTTTCCTACCCCTGTATAAAAACAGTCAATTACACCACAACAGATAGGCACTATAACTTACGTTGGAGAATTTCATTCCTGTTTATCTGTCTCTCAAGACTCCTGCTTTGGGGCTGGAAAGCAGTGTTCTGTTGTCTTTATATTTTTTACATTACTTGACAATTTACTTTTCATTTCACCTGTTTCTTCCTGGAGTTACAGCTGCAGGCTCAGAAAATTGCCTGAGCCTAGAGAGACAAAAATCAAAAAATCAAACTCCAAAACAAACAACTCCTCCATTCTGAAATACCTGTTTGATAATAATGCAAATAAAAGGAAATAAATCTCTCCCATGAATACATTTTTTCTTTTCTCTCTGTGGAAATATTGTCAGTAGTGACAGATTCTATTAAACTGTGTCTTACAAGATTCAGTGAACGAAGTGACTTGGGCATAATTGCAACTCAATGTTTTGAGTCTTTTTGGAGGATCAGAAAGGTTGGAAAAGGCCCTCAGGATCATTGAATCTGAATTTTGACCAAGGCCCTCAAGATCATCAAATCTGACTTCTGATTGAACACCATTGTATCAATCAAATTATGGCATTCACATCCAGTCATTTCTTGAACATTTCCAGGGATGGTGACTCCACCACTTCCCTTGGCAGCATGTTCCAACCCTTGACAACCATTTCAGTGAAGAAATACAGTTAATAAGCATGCTCTCCTCTAGGCAAGACGGAACAGATGCGAAATGCTCTTCCTTCAGGTCCTGAAGAAATGACAGATTCAAGCTAGGAAGTAAGCTGAGTTCTGCACCGGCACGCTCCACGTCAGTCCAGACACTAACCTCCTTTGTGACTGCAACCCCTGAAGCTGAAAAGTTTCATTTCAACCATAGTAGCCATTCCAGTTGTCATTAAATTCAGGGCATTGACTCATTCAAGCAACCAACGGCAGTTCCATGTGGCAACATATGGGTCTTAGTTTTGGAAAGGAAATTTTAACATTATGAGCCTTGTGAGGGAAATCAGTTTGGCAGTTGAGAGCATCATTTCCTATTATTATGGGGCTAAGGACATACTAAGTGGGTCTCATGATCTATAGAAATCTCATTAAGTGGACATAGACATAAACATAGTAGTAATGAAATACTTTTGGTGGAAATGTGACAGCTCCAAGCCACCCTATGTTTCCACACTGATTATGATCTTGAAAAGAAACACCTGCTTGTCAAAGAAACCTCTTCCAAGAGAAGTGGAATAAAAGCACAGAAATAATTTAGCAATTTGGTGGTTTGATTAACACATCACCATCATTGCCCCACTTGGCATGTCAGACAAAAGCTCAAACACGGTAGTTTTATGACTAAATGTAGACTTCCCATGATTGATTTGTTTCAGTCCTTTGGATGACATAATTTCCAACAAATAACGGGGAATTACTAAAGAGAAGCCAAGAACAATTCGACTTACAGCAGGGTATATTTTAAAATTTTCAAATTTCCAGTATATAGAAATAATCAAAACCGTAGGATTTCAGAATATTCCATCCTGATAGAATTAAATTCTGGAGCAGTCATATGTGCTTGCTTGCTGCTTGCATTCCCTGTACAGCTGGAGGACTCTCTTTTTCCAGGAGAGTCTTGGGAGGTGCAGAAAGTTGGCATAGCTGATTATATCACTACAGGGAAGTGCTGTGTGGAGGAAGCACAACCAAAATCTAATTATTATCTGTGGAGCAAATAGCTCCATAGCTGTTGCTGCAGCTGAGATTGGAGGAAGCTACCTGGATGGCTGCTCTCTGTGATGCACCCAGCTCCAGAGCATAAAGCACCTTTATACAGCTGCCTTTTCACACTTTCAGTCAGATCAGGGGAAGCACCAGCCCCAAAGGAGAAGTGATAACTGACTAAACACCACAAAAGATGGAGTTATTTAAAAGCAACAGAGTACCCACTAATTAGAGGACACACAAAGACAGCAAGAAATGAAGTCACTTTCAGAAGAAGCTTAGTAGCAAATGGCTTTCCTGTCTGTTTCAAGACATAAAATATTTTTTCTGTTCTCCTTTCTGCTGAGAACAACGACAAAACCTTGCAAATCTGTGAATGTAAAGCCACAGCGAAAATCTCAAGCCCTTTGTCCCTGGGACAGCAGAGTCTACTGGTCAGGAAATTATCAAGAAGTGGGGAAGCCAAGCCGCCATCTGTGTTCTGTGCAGTCCTGACAAGGAACCAACCTTTTGGCACCCCAGGTGATGGCCCCAGTCATCGTGACATTACCTAGTAACACAAGCTTGTCTTTATGCAAAACTTTTGCTGGAGCAGAGATTTCAACCACAGCCTCCTCCAGTGCATGAGAACAGTACTGGCTCTTCTAGAAGAGGTGAGAAAAGGAGGTCACTTGCTTTCTGTTTTTCCAGGAATTCCAATCTCGGCCCCTGAATCATCTTCCCAGTAAAGCTTTGTCAAAACTGGCATGCTCTTAGTGGTTTCTTTTTTTTTTTTTTTCTTTTTTTTTTCCCTCTCCTTATTTTCAGTTTTAACTGATTTGATACTCTCTAAGGAAGAAAAATCAACAGTATGTTGCTAGAAAATTTTTTAAACAGTTCTTGTTACAAAGCATGGCAGTGCCAAAGCCAGGAGCAAGATCTGGGAATGGCCACAGCTCTAATCACTCAGCTGTGTGCTTTCCTACTACTAATTTGTCATAGGAAAACAGATGGTGATGATGGTGCACGGGGCCAGATTCTTACACCTCTTTAACATTTACAACCTGTATTGTAAAGCATCTTTGGGACTTCAGGAAGCCTGGGGCCCAGTTAAATTAGGCACTGTACAAACAGACAGTAAGATATAGTCTCTGCTCTAGGGAGCTTCCTGAGAGACTAAATAGACAAGACAGATAAAGGAGGGAGAAAAAACAGAGAAGTGATTTGCGCAAGGTCACACAGGAAGAACTTGCAGAGCTCAGAGTAGGTCTCACATCACAGGTCAGTATATTTCCACTTGTCCAAATCCTGTCTGCAAACAAACAGCTGTGACTATTAAATCACTTGCTGAGCCTCCAACAGCTTCAGTGCAACTCAGTGCTTCGTAACTACTCTGTGCATGTTTCCTACAAAGATACCAGGAGGAGTTCACCAGCATGGCACAGATGGGTGTCATTGCTGCTGTACTCACCGAGGACATAATCAATCCCAGGGCATCAGCAAAATGCTGTGCCAAGGGGTTTTTTTTCTTTTTTTTTTTCTTCACCTCAGAACAGCTTTGGATAGAAAGTTACATTAAAATACACTTGACACTGAGCACTAGAGAAAATGACCTGCTCTCAGCAGACCCCCCAAATACTGTATAAACTCACCTGGCCAAAGGCTGAGGCACACTTTCCCTTCTTGTGTTTTGCTCATATACTAGGTTCACTGGAGAGGCCAAATGCACTTTAACCCTTTCTATATCATGCATTCATAAAAATACTCATCAGGTGCAGAAGTGTGTGCAAAAAGGCTCCATCTTTTATAGGTTAAAAGAACTGTTTTATAATCAAGGCATTATTTTTCCTGTGGAATAACTGAACTGTAATCTGATGTGAACCCACAAATTCCAAACTGCAAGGATGGCCATTGTATTCCGTGACACGTGTTCTACTCAGGCTGACAAAAATTATTTTTTTGTATCAGAATTTCAGTAGAGGTCATTTAACAACCACTTTTTCAGAACCTCATGAAAATTTACATATATTCTAATTAATTCAAATGTAGTTCAAACGTTTCACTGCAGGCTTGCTCTGTTCCATGCTGCTCCTGCTGCAGGCAGGATTGTCAGCCAGATGGATTTCCTTTCTGATCAATCCATTCTCTCTCATGTCTCAGGGTAAATAGGGACCTGAGGAATAATGGCACCAAGGCCTGGACTCATTCTACCTGGAAGTGGAACTGGTTTAGATGCCCAGTGTGGTCAATGACCTAACAAAACGAGACTGATATGCTCACCCCCTCTTACCTTTCAGAATGAGTTTCCTGAATTTGAGAACCAGGGTTTGTCTCTGCCTCAACAAGTGAGGCGGTGCAGGTGAAGAAGATCACTGCAGGAGAGCTGCTGGTGAGGCAGAGCCACCATCATCCCCACATCCCTCTGGAACTGGGTTTGCTCCACACCAGCTCAACTCTTGACCCAAGGAACGAATGCCACTTAGAGACAGGAGTGTGCTAAGTGTTCTCCTGTAGCATATATGCACAGTTTGATTTCATTCATAACTCTCCCCTGTTCCAAGATTGCTCTTAACAAAAACAAAACCCTAATAAATGGGGATTGTCAGATGATTCTTTCAAAAATGCATTCCTGCTCTGAGCTAAAGCACCACGGCAACCAGCAAGACCTACACTACACTAGAACCATTAATTTTTAAAAACACAACAATATCAAGTAATTTAGCACTCAGTTGACAGTAGGTTTTTGTTAAAAGCAGAAAGAAAACAAAATCCAAATTCTTAATATCCTTAGGAGTGTTTTCATCGCTCATTTAATTGACTTTCTCCCTTGGGCTTTTGCAATCCCACTGCAGAAAATTGTGAAGTGGGAAAGAGGATCTTCACTATAATAAAGTCTGACAAGTTAAATTCTAAACTGAGCAAGCAGAAAAACTTAAACAAGATTTAAAACAAATGTATTAACCCAGGATATGACAATAAAAAAACCCAAACCCCAGTTATGGGTACTGGTAGCACGTCTTGCTGGGAAGTTTATGTCTCTGTGTCGCTATACAATGGACTGCCCATCCTAACGTTCCGCTCAGCTTGTCAAAAGCAACAACCAGAGTTTACAGAAGATCTTTGGCTCTCAGTATTTTAACAGTATTTTATTTCTTCTACATTTTGCCAGTTAGTGTTGCAATCCTTGCAGCGCATTAGCCTATCACTAGACATTCCTGAATTCTTTTAAAAAGGACTATTCTTGGCACTTGCTGGAAGGCAGCAAGAACCTTCTCTTCATGTAAAGACAGTGCCACACATGTAGTGCAGCTTTCAGGCTGGGCATTCACCCTGTGCTCCACCTTGGGTGTACTTTTAAAGCCTCTGGGTACCTCTAGCAATGCAGAAAATGACTGGTTGTGCATTGAACAGCTTTTCACAGAGTGAAACATTAGAGATTCAGATTTCAATCTATAAATTGACATGCAGCCATGAGAAAAAGGGGAGGAACGACCATATTCCATAATTGCCTGCAGCCCAAAAGGCAGCTGGCATCTGAGTCCTAGCAAGAAATGTTGAGCAGATTGTGGGTGCTGGCTATGGGGGAGCATTTTCTTGCTGGCATGGAAGTTGGGTGTTGATTCAGGGCTGGCAAAAGCTCTCCTCTGCACCCACAGAAGTTAAATCCTCTACCACCTCCCAACAAGTACATTGTGATGGCAGAAGGCTTTTTTTTTAAATCTAGCTGATGACAAGGAAGCCTGTGAGGCTTTTTGAGGACCACAGTTAAAAAACCCACAACCTGATAATGCTTTCTGTTTCTCTAAGGTGATACTTAACTTCAGTTAATCTTGTTTGGGGAGTGGCTGGGATATCATGGTGAGCTGGTAGGGAACTATGGTGAGCTCCTCTGAGTGGGAGGAAGGAGAGGATGGGTGGGCAGGATATCAGATGGGAGGCACCACTCACAGACCATGCTTGAATGACTTTACTTACATCCTGCGCCACTGAAACAAGGAAAGTGCCAGTATGGATTTTGTACTTTCAGAATTTATGGCATGTGTTTTAAATTTAGGGGGGGTAACAAAGAGATGGAGAAGAACCATCCTTTGTAATAAAGCACGGCAAGTCTCTTCAAGGGCAGTCACCTTGTGCTGGCTCAGAGAATACCTGGCAGACTACCTGATATTTACACTAGAACATATGAAAAGTGACTGGGTTGAATTTAATACATGCACACACATACCATGCTGGGAGCTGTGCTTCTGTGTCCACTGCTGATGGGACGCAGTAAAACTACTTTCTGCAACCTGTGGTTAAGCTCAATAACCAGAAAGACAGACCTTGCAGGGGCAGAGCTGGGCCCAAGAGAAAGATCATGTGGCAAAATGCTGCCTAAAGGAACAAATTACCTAACAGAAGATGAGATTAGTTTTAGTTTCTTCTGCTGCAGTTTAACATTTTTACCATATGTCTATGGATGATGTAAGACATTAACTGCATTTCAGGTGCAAAAATTTCAGTATAATTTTCTTACCAAAAAAATCAGTAATCAGATTGTTATAATTAAAAATTGATGCTTACAGGGAAATTCAGCTATCTGTCAAGTTCAGCACCAAGAGACACAGCCTTTGTGTAAATCTGCTTTGGTTGGTTTTGTGGGCTGAGGGCTGGGTGTCCCTCGTTTCAGTTTGAGATTTTGACCCACAAACAACGTGGGACCTGGATTTTCCTCATGTTGCCATGTGAATCCAGAAATCAGCTCCAGTCTGAGTACAAGAGGGCCCAGTTTTGCTGAGCAGCCTGGAGAACAGTCGCAAAATTTTCCACACACCTGGACTGAGCTTTAAATCTGTAACAAAGCTGAAAGCTGGCCAAATTTCTCCTGGCATTGTAACAGGGCTTTTTGCACGGATCTATTATTCTCTGCCTTTTTTTTTTTTTTTTTTTTTTTTTCCTTTCAAAACTGAACCATTAGGGAAAAAAGGTTTGTGGAGGGAGAGGAGAAAGTGTAAAAGAAACAAGAGTGTGTGTTTGCCTACAAGAGGGAGATGCAGCACTCCAGCAATCAGTATCGCTGCCTGCACCAGCAGCTACAAACAGTCTGAGAGCTTCAAATGTAGGACAACTCAGCTCAGGGGAAGAGAGGGGGGAAAAAAAAAAGGAAAAAAAAAAGTAAAAAAGAAGATAGAAGACAGCAGGAGCGCTGTTTGTCTTGGCCGGTTAGCACTCAATCCCCACCTGCATTTGATTCTGCTCAGTCTCCGGACTCCTCCCCTCACTTTGGAGTCATGGCAATACAGGAAGGCAGAAGGGGAAGGGAGACAGAACACTTTGTACTACCAGCCAGACCACTGTTTAACTTCTTCAGCCAAAACCCAAATATGAATATGGAAAGATTTTATGGTGAGATACATCAACAGACTGAAGCAGTTCTGAAAATCCTTCTGCAGTTGCTCACTCAAGGTTTTCAACCTGCAGACTTTTCTTGTGATTAATCCCAATGTTTGTTTTGTAGTAACAGTGCTAAGTATTTACCAAGTGATGTGAACTGTCAGTTCTGACACAGAGAGTTTTGTCTCCTGGGAGTATTTTATGGCCTTCATAATTTACACTTATATCCAGCCCTTGTTGCTTTTTCAGTTTTATGATGGTTTGAAAATGAAACCCAGAAAATAACCCCTGTGCTTACTAGCAAAGAAGCCTGGGCATTGAGCAGTAGGAATACAGCAGCTGTGAGCATTTCAAAATGAACGAAGCAAGAAAAAAATTCTGTTGCAAACTGTACTTCCCTATGCATGGTAAAATTTAAATCACTCCTTTATTTACTTACAAAATTCCTTTATGTCAGACTGCTTTTGCAGATATTCTCCCTCTAAATTCAGAGCATATTTTAGCAGCTCAAATGCTTTGCACAGGCCTTAAGCATGCTGGATCTGGCAGTATGCCCCCAAATTAGGATGTGCTGAGCAGAAAGAACAACAGGCATCTTCCTCCCTTGTGCCATAAAAGATCTCAGAAATAAAAGGTGGGTTTGTTTTTGTTTGTTTGCTTTTTAATTGAGATGCTTCACATAAAGAGGCATCAGAAAGTAAACTTCTGATAGCACCTGATGGTGCTATGGCAAGCACTTCTTGTGTACCAGAAAGTCTCAGAAACTGACAGTATTAGCTAGAGAATAACAAGGTGCCTCTGCATCCACAGGCATCACATCACTGAAATATCCTCATGTCTTCTAAAGCATTGGGGATGGTAAACCATTATCAACTTTCCATCTCACATGGGAAAAAAAAATACAGTTTCTGAAAGCTTGAGAAAACAGAATTAGAAATGTATAAAGCACTATTTTCGTTTTGTACAAATGTCTATCACGGTAAAACCATGATACCTAAAAGTAATTGCTTAAAAACTGTTGAAAGTGAATATCTAAATAAATATTCTACTACAACTTTTCAGCTGTCCTGTGCATTATAATTATTTATTAATTAAAGTGTTTTCATTATTTTATTCAGAAGTGAGGGAGAGCATGGTACTCTTTATTGGAAAATGCAATGTTAAATTCTAAACATTTGGAAATGGGGAAACACAACACTAAGATAACAGTTAAATGAAAGCAAAAAGTTAGAAACAGAGGAGGAAGCAGTAAGACCAATTCAATGCCTTTCTCCTTCCCATCCCTCCTGCTTTACCAGCACAGGAGAAATTGTGAACGGAAGGGTTAGGAAGCACAAAAAACAATTCCTGATCTCTGAGTCACTCCTGGGTCTCACGGAGGAGTATTGCAGAAAATTGCTATATTGTACTGAATTGTTGTCCATAAGGTAACAACACCGGTAAGGTGGATTTCCACCCTAATACCATGGATTCTTTTTCCATGTCATTTCAGTCCTCTCCAGCAAATGACCTTTCTGTAAGTGTCAACACAGATGTGTGTTTTGGAGCCAGTCATACTGACGCTTTTTATAGTCAGCAGAGAGAAACGGGCAACTACATTGTAGTCCACATGATTTATTTCAGGATGAGATGCATCATGCTATAGATATGACTTTTCTCCTGCTCCCTCCCCCAGAAACACTGAGTCTAGACTGGTAAGACCAGATATCAACACTTAGAGTAAAATGTCCAAAGAATCAAGATGAGTCACCTTCCCTCTGGCTTGAACCCATTGCACTGTGCAGTGAATGAGATTCTGCCACTGACTTTGTTACAAAACCAGTATCCCACTTATCATTGCTCTGTCTCCATTTCAGCCACGTTGCCACATCATGCCACATCACAGTCACCAGACCAAGAGTCAACAACCTTTGGAGGCCGTGCTCTTCCATTTGGGAAGACAAGCATGTTGTCCTAACCTGGATGGGAATGAGGATGAGCTGCTAACAGTAATAACTTGCTGTGGCTAAGGCAGTGGTTCCTACAGAGCTGGACCTCAAAGAGAGGCAACAATAGGGCCTCAATGCCAAGGTTAAAACATCACAGCTCTCAAAAACAATAATCCAAACCTTCACATCTCAGCTGAAACTGAAAAAGCTTACAGTGCTCACCCTTTTTCTTCCCTGTTACAGGAACACTCACCAACACAACTTTCTAATATCTCCAAAAATGTGGCTTTTGGTAGTTCTTTAACTGGAGCAAATTAAATGCAGAAGACAAATGTGGGCTTTCAAAGGACAGCCATTTTTGTGACAGCTTTCTAAAAAAACATGGAGACAGACTAATTTTTCTTCAATCAAAATATCTATTCTTATTCTCCCCAAAATTCCTTATGAAAGTTGTTGTGGATGGGATTGAGCATAAGAAATTTGTGAAGACTGAAGTCTAAGGAAAAACCTAAGGAGAGTTACAAGGAGAAAAAATGGCTTTCTAATGAAAAAGTTTGACACAGTATTCAGGAAAGAAAAGTTATGGGATCACATTAATACACCATTTTCAGTCAAAATTTCATTGCCTTTCACTCTGTTAATTATGCTTTAAATTACCCTAGATGGTGCCAGAAGCAGTCATAGAAGTAGAATAAAGGATGATAACACCAGTTTGGTTTTGTGGAGCCTCCACAGTTGGGTGGCACGAAAATAAAAGCATTTAAAGTGCCAGAAGCCAAATTGCGGTTTAGTTTTGGATTAATTTACAATTTGGTTTGGCTTTCAAACAGATCTAAGTATGATTGGGGTAGGGTATGAGAACACAGAACCCTCTTATTTCTGTGAGGTGGGCAAAGCTTATGTTTCACCATCACTGATTTGTGGTTAGCCTCTTTTGGCTATTAAATTTAATCGACATTATAGAACTACTGTTTGCTCAAGGCACTGCTAGAGTCAAAGATGCTCTGCAGATGTACACACCTAGGTTTGTGCAGATGTGACTGCAGAATCAGGCCCAGAACTTGGATAGCCTTTAACAATAGAACAGAATATAGTGGTATTTACTAAAATACAAGACTGGTACCTCAATTAAATGCTGACTGCCTTAAAAAAATAACCCAGAAGAAGTCACTCAAAATACCCTCTACACCCTTCCACAACAGTGGTTTCAGTGCACAGCTTTCTGTCAAGAATTTGCAGGTAATGAAATCGGGGGGGTATTGACAGCTATATGAGCATTTAAGCTGTATGCATTTATAAGAGGCTTAAATAATGAAAATTAAAATTCGAATGGCATAACAGAGTTAAGTGCTTCTGACAAGGTTTTAAATATGAATAAGATCCTTACGTTTTATGAAATCCCTTAAGATGACGGGAGTAAGAAAAGTGACATGATAACAACATGCTTGGTTCTAGGGTTTCTTTATGCTGGTAGCCATACATGTAGAGGCACATACCAACTTTCTAAAAACGTAACTAGGTCAGATTACACAACTCTCAGTAGAAGAGAGGAGGTAGCTGTTTGTTATTGTATTTAGATCTGCTTTGATTGTCTTTGTGCTGCATCTTCTTCCATCCTGCAACTTAAACTGAGCGGGACTCCAAGAGGTTTTTCGAGCCCAAGCACAAGGGAAAGAATCTGGCAAGGACCTGAACCTTGATACTTTTTTTTTTTGTTTCAAAATATGTGCAGAGATACATGTGAGAGTGCATCATTTATATGTTTTAACACACACACACACAAAAACAACTTATTGAATGCTCATGGTCTCAAATTTCCCAGATACCCTTTTTGTAAATATTTAAGGACAACCACAGCATTGAAACCAAGTTTCAAAGAAGGATGACAGAATTTATTAAGGGAGAGAGAATGTATCCTGTGATGGGAAAATAGGAGAAGTTGGCTTGTTCAGGCTCATAAAGGAAAGGCAAAGAAAAGATACCATGGCCCTGTATAACTGTGACCATAGTGTATAAAACCAAATTGCAATAAACTGGTCATGAATAAATGTAGTTAAAGGGAGAACAAGATTTCTAGTTGCCTGAAGAGTGAAATTCTGTAAGCTGCTTACACATGAGGCTCATAGTGACAGGTTGCCTAAATGGCTTTCAGATGGATTTTGAGAGGATTAAGGAAGGGAGTGATTAATTTATAGAGAGAAATTTCCAGGAAGCGGGTTCTGAAGATCTGTAGGTATCCAGCATATTGGTACATACAAGGGAGTTTGAAAGGGACTGTATCTCTGTTTATAGTGCAGTTATACAAAATTAACTTCAAGCTTTCATGCCTTGTGAAGAATTAATCACCCTGCTGCCCTTGTTTCTGATATTTTCCTCCCTCTGCTAAACAACTGGATACTGAAATAAGATGCAGACACTATCAGGCTTCAAGGCATTGCATTCCCTTCAGCATCGAGTTGGCACATCCCACTAGCACTCAATGGAACAGCACACATTTTTTCCTTCAGGTCATACTGGCAGTTACTTTACTGGGTTTCCCTATTTCCTCAGAAGCAATGGTTATTAATCAGCTTTTTTTTCCCACCTGGGAGCTGTATTAGACACACAATCTCGTTTTGCAATACCCTTGATCTCTCCTCATACTCCTATGGCACATTATAGCATGACTTTTGACCTTCCACTATAAATATGTGTTTTTGAAGGTTAATAAGTGTGCTGTGATTGCATGAATGAAAGTTCTGTGCACTCCTGAAATGGGCATCTGTCTCATGGTTGCAACTGTGGGAGATCAGTCTCAAAGGCAGAAGGTGGCTCTTTCTAACCTGATGTTCCTGAATACAATTTAATATAAAAAGACCTGCATGCTCTTCAGCATAGGAACTGGAAAAAGAGTCAACAGACAAGATATTTTTGGCTTCGTTAACATTTGGTAATTGCATTTGAGAAAACAGTTGAAAACAGGTTTAGCATGGATTCATCTGAATTAACTAGAACATTCAGTTCCTTCCTCACTTTGGCCTCTTGGAGGGCAATTTTCTTCCCAGGCATTTCAGAGCCTCAGTTTTGAAATGCATATGAAAGGAGATAAAATAGACAGCTATCTGGCAGGCAAGGAATACAAGTGGAATAGTGATACAAAGTAGAAGAGGGAGAGAGAAGTCTGGTTTGGGAAGAGAAAAAATGAGGTTAAAACTGCAGTACTCAGAGGAATGGAAAAGCTAGGAGTGGCCTGGCATTTGGTGATCCTTTTTGAATCTTCAAAGAAGCTGCAACTCGTTATATTCAGAGATATGCTTTGAAACAGGTATGATCACTTTAGTGTTCGGAGAAAGCAAGAGAGAGATTTTCCTACCAAGATATGAAAACCTACCCAAAGCAAAGATCGGAACTAAGAACTTTTTCTCTCAATCCCATATTTACTCCTCTAGTGTATACTATTTAATAAGAGCAGATGCACAGTAAGTGCTAAAACCCACCTTTTCTATATATATATATATATATTTAAGAGGCAAGACCCATGAACCTCTGTATTCCAGGAAAGCATCACTCAAGCAATTTCTGCAGCACACATTTATGTTTCTTGGGATGAGAACTTGTTGAAGCTCTGGGCAGGAACTATGAGAGTTTTTCTCTCTGTGACAGCACACTGTCATTGCCGTCAATAAGCCATCCATGGAGCTGCCACAAATACAGCAGTGCCTTCTGCCTTCAGAGCACCTTGCCATCCTTGTCTTTTTTGAGGGTAATTGGTTTGGGTGCAATGGTCAGTCTTTTCTCTGTGCTTCCCTTTCCAACTTAAAACCCAGCACAATGACCAGCTAACTGCACCGTGGAAGGAAATGGGTAGAATTTATTAATGGGGAAAGAAAAATGAAAGAAAAAGCTCACAGCTTCCTCAGGTATTAGGGTGGAAGTGGGGTGGGTGCTAACTTGGGTGCAGCTCTTTAATGACTGAATAAATGGCAGTAATGAGGCAATTCCAAGGTTTATCAGATGACTGCCTTCATTTGCTCTAAATATCATATTTAATGATTTGTGCTGATTTGTCAGTTCGTGGGATTAGTTACAGTTCATTGTAAGTTTTAACTGTATTTCCATGTATTGTGTTAAGACCTGATTCAAGAGTAGTTTTATTTGATAAAAACCAGATGTTCTTAAAAGATACTCTCTCCCTCACAGTACAAAACATTATTCTTAGCAATTGTATGTACCTTACAAAATTAATAAGCACAGCATCTCCCTGCGTGACATATGACATTATTATATTTTTCCCTGTTGAGGGACTTTTAAGCCATTGGGGTCATGACCTCTGTGCCTTATGAGAAATGGAAAAGCACATGGTTCCAATTTTATCTTCAACCCTGCCCTGCTGCTGACATGTATGTTTACAATACGGTTCATCTGTTGACCCTTCATTCACATTTAAAATATTAGCTAACATTTTTTGGTCCCAATCTCAACGGTGCATGGTGATTAGCTTTTAAGACCAGTTGTTTTCTCTATTGCCTTTTGACATGCACCTCTTATCTGAAAGTCCTTGACTATTTTTCTAATTTGAAAACAGCACCAGCCACAAAACCAGCTCTGGTTTGTCTGGATGCTCCTCCTCTTGTGAAGCCGGGCACTTCAGATCTTTAAATACACAATATCGCCCCACTTGCAGAGGAGATGGGGAACATCTTGCACTGGTCTGAGATATCCCTGAGGAGCTGCCTGGCTCTAACCCTACTCTTGACTGCCTTCAGTCCTAGCTGAGGTGGGCCAGGGTGAGCTCAGCCTGATGCATCTCCTGGGGGACACAGTCTGTCCCCCAAGTTCCCCTGCATGAGACTTCCCAGAGACTGCAGCTAGATCATGCTACAGGTGTGTCAAGAAGAGAACTCTCCCAGAGAAACCAGCCTTCCTCCCAATCAGGGCTGGGTGCTGAAACACTTTCACTTTTCAGCATGGAGAGAAAGAAAGAGCAATCAGCTAAGACTGACTTTTTGAAAGGGGGGAGTTAAAAGCTGAGAAAGCTGCTTACTCTCCACTCCATTTTCCCTTACATCAAAAGAAAGGTAAAAGAGAAAGGAAACAAGTGGGGGAGAAGGTATCTAATTTTAATTTCTTTTTAAGAAGGGGAAAATTTGAACCAGAGAAATAAGAAGTATTTTCCCTCTAAGTTAAAACGACAGACAATTTACAAAGATACCTTTAACACTTGAATATCTTCAATTTTTTTCCCCTGTGTTTTAAATTTTATTTTTAAATTTTAAACAGCAACATAAAATGTGTTCTGATAGCATGATTGTGAAAAGAAAAAAGAGCACTTTCATTATACAAAAGAAAATTACTTGGTTGTTTTCACCATACTGTATTAAATGATACCTTATTAAGTGAGCTCATGTAAACAGATGCCTCACCTCAAACTGCATAATAGGGCATCACATTCATCTTTTGCACAGTTCAAAATATTTTCATAATTCTGAAGCTTGGCACCCTCAGTTTTGCTATAATCCACTGTCTTGGTAGATATCGTCAATGTGTTTATTGATGTATTTGGCTTCTCATAAAAATTCTGTAAATAATTCCCAGCCCTGAAATGTGCTAAGCTTATTATGCTGCTAAAGAGGCCTTCAGAAGTGCTAATGCTTTCTTTTCAGGGAGTGAGAACAGAGTCTCTTTTCAGTAGTTGTTATGGGAAGATATTTCAGTGACCACCAGGCAGATTCAGGGTCACTGTTTCTTGGAGGAAGGGATATGGACATTGCAGGCTCTGAAAGCACCTACCTCCTTCAGGTTTCAACCATCTTATATGTCCTCAAAAACCTTGAGAAGGGCTGAATAATGACAGAGAGAAAAAAACCCTCTGACATCTGTAGGCTAGAGCCATTGCTTTGCACTGTGGAAAGACCTGGCAGAGAAAGCTGAAGTGAGATGCTGTCCTTCCCCTAATGAGCACAGAAGTGCACCTTGACACCAAAGAGACAATGCTGTGTACAGATATAAGCTCATAACAACTGCAGAGGGATTTTTTTATTCTCTATATTTGGGTAATCCCATGGACTCCCATGGACTCCTATTATTTGTTTAATAGCAAACTGATGCATTCCCAAGCTACCCTGTAAGAGTCCCGTCCATAAATAATCTTGTTAAGAGTGTTGAAGTCTTTGCTGTTCACAGGGAGTTGACACTAGCTGGTGAACCAGACCCTAAAATTGTCTTCCTCACCCCTACAATTCCTTTAATTTTCTTCTTCTTTTTTTTTTTTTTTTTTCTTTTCTTTTTCTTTTTCTTTTTTTTTTTTTTTTTTTTTTCCCATTTTTTCTTGATGGCTCTAGTTGCCGAAACAGCAGATATTGGCCAAGAGACTTGGCAGGCCCGTGTCTCAGGAGCTGATGCCAATGGCAGTTGGAGGAACAGCACTGGTGTTCAGCATAATTGGCTTTTTTCTTCTGGGTAATGGAGACATCATACTGCTTCTGCCCTCCCATCCCTGTGACCTCTGATCCAGGATGTGGAGTCTCTTGGAATGAAACATGGAGCCTCTCAGTGCTGCATAAAACCAATCAAAGCCAATGCCACCAGGGAAGCTGTTCCCTGCCATGTTGGCAACTCTATAATCACCTCCATTATCACGCTGGCAAGGCGGGCAGATGGAGGCAGCGCTCCTGACTCATCGGCAAACTGTGGTCCGTTCCCACATACAACTGTTTCTAAAAGCTTCTAGCCCAACTTTACTTATTTGTATCTTTGACTCATGCAGAATTTAAAACTGTATCATTAACCACGTTGGATCTATGCCAGTTAGGCAAGACAAAGCTGCATTTTTCCCATTCTGCAGTTGTGTGCAAATCAGATTTTGAAGGGAAAAATAACAACCCATAAATTCACTGGCTCAAAACTATGCTGAATGTATTAATATGTAATTTTAGGAGGTTGGATTTTCTGCTTTCCACTCCACCAATACATAACAGTGCAAGTAGAATACTTAAAGCTTTCTTAATGCCTGCTCACCCACAATTCCTGCAACCTTGTGACAAGAAGAGCAGAGAGATTTGTTTCGCAACACGATCAATAACGGTCAAATAATTAAAACATGGTCATACAATTATTCTTAACATCCATTAAAAAGGCTCAGCAGCAGTTAGGCATAGTAATCAAACAGCAAAGCCTTTCATATTGTACCTTTTCCATGATTTCTGACCTCACCATGGAAATATTCATGTTTTATCAGTAAAGAAAAAGGCAGTAACTTTTTCCAGTGTGACAATTTTGCAACATGACAATGAATTAATTAGGACAAGAAAATATATTATGTCTCAGCACCAGTTTTCTGCTATTTGCTTTCCACACCATAACATTCCTATAACAATAAATTAATGCTCCAACCTGTGCAAGAGCACTGAAATGTATTTGACCATCCAAATCAATAAAACTTGGTTATTTCTGATTCCTCTGACATGTGGCATCATCACCATTACTTCAGCTCTTCTTCTGACCTGATCCCCCTTCCCTGTTCTCCCCCCTCCATACCTGATTTTCAACTGATCTTCTGTCTAAGAAAGGACCCTCACATTATTTTGTAAAAACTTAGTGAGAAGAGGGCTGGGCCTTGAGGTACTACCATAACTCAAATATTATGATTACTATTAATAACAGCAAGAGCAACAAGAATAGACATATATGTCACATTAATATTAGAAGAACTGTGGTGACAGCTTCACTTATGCAGAGGTAAACACTGATCTTTCAAAACCATAAAAAGCAAGGAAACGTCAAAGTATACACTGACTTGAAAGAAGTTTTAACTGTTACAGCATTGTGGAAGACATAACAAGAAATGCTTCAGATACTACATACATACAGATATATGCACACACGTACTTCATCCATTTTTTGTATGAATGATTTTCACACAAATCCTTTGCTGAAGTTCAGAAAACCATTGAGTTTTCTGTTTACTCAGATAAAACAGTTACAAAACAGTAACTCTGCTGAGGGCGACTTCAGCAGAGAAAGGAACTTGACAAAGTAAAAAAAGCACTTTCAAATTCTAACTGTAGCAGATGTTGTTTTGGTCATTTCTAGCTGGCTGTGAAGTTAGAGCCTCAGAACTGTGGTTTCATGTGTGGTTCAAGCGTTGGCTGCATTTTTGATGGAAGAAAAAAAAAAAAAGGGATTGTTGCATGCAGGATCTGGCATGCATTGTTTGAAAAAAACCCCAAAAAACCAAAACAAAATCCCAAACTGTGTCTGTCTTCAATTATTTTCCATTACAGCATTGTCTGCATATAATTGCTACATGTTTTCCATTAAGGAGTGCCAAATAAATGAGCATGGTAGAGTATGCAATGTACAAATTCCAGTGGTGATGCTGCCCTGTATCAGTAAATAAGGTGAAACACAATCCCCCTTGACCTGTGTGACATTCTCATACAATTAATCTGTGTTTTTCAAGTGTCCAGCATTATTTACCATATCTTCCATCAACAGCTGAGACTGGGGACTCGGAGAAAATCCAGGCAATGCAAATTTATACACTGCCTTCAAAGAGGTCTTAACTGAGGCTAAATGGTCAAATGACTTGTAAATGGGTTGTTGCCAGAATATGCAAACAGGAATTTGGGGTTTGTCTTTTTGGTCTTGTTTCTAAAATTGGGGAGAGCTACATCTCACAGAACATTTTTTTGTGTATGTAAGAAAAGCACTTCCACAGGTTTCCACAAAGATGAGCCCTCACATGGCAATTTGCTTGCTCCTTGAAATCATCCTTTTTATCATTAGTCTTCCTGCAAAAAAGGTTTTGCCTGCTTCCATATCCTGGTTATGTGGATCAGACTCATTAGGCTGGAGATAAGAGGAATCCCCAGGAATTGGCACTGGGGATCCTGAGCTGCCTCCCATCTGAGCAGGGCTGGGGCATCCCTTCCCAGAAGCAGAAGGCATGCAGGAGCAGTGCATACCAGGAAGCATATTGTGCCAAACCAGATGCAGGGTCATTTCAAAGATGTAAGAACTCAGGAGGCAGATTGTGATTTGCCAGTTGTTAATGTCGTCCTGAACAGAGCTGGTCCAGGGCTCAGCTCAGCTACAGTCTTTTTCGCATGAATACTTATCAACACCTTTAATCAGAAAAATAGTATATGGCTCAGAATAATTCCACTGTACAGCAGGAGTTAATATACCTGGTCTATAGCACACGAGGCTACTTCTGCCAAGGGGTCTCAGTGAGCAAATTGGTTGGGTTTGGCAGTTCATAAATAAGCTGTAATTATCCACTGGAAATAGCACAGTTACACCTTAACTACAATACAGTATTACCACTCCCTTATTAGTCTGACCAAGCTATTGAGATACATACATCTAAACAGGATAAATCCATGAACTTCACACTGCTAAGGCTGTGCTATGGCCTTCTTCCCCTTTTCCTCATCAGTGCACTGCCCCCACCCCAGCAGTGCTAGCTGCAAACTCGAGGCTGCACACTCTTGGGTATGGCCAGCTGCGCTGTTAGAGGGGAAATCTGAGCATATGCACACTCCAAAATGAAACTCAAATAACAGCAGAGAAAACAAAACGAAGCTGCTTGTGTAAGAGAAGACAGTCACAGTCTTTCACATTAATGAGGGAATGATGCCCAAGTGGAGTCTGACACTCCGTCACAGGAACATCTGCAGAAGAAATTTTGAAAAGGTCAAGAAGTTACAATTTGCAATGGAAAAATACTCAACTGCTATCTGAGCAATTCTTAATTGAACTTGACAGGAGATGTGTGCACTGACACTACGAGGATATTCAGAAACTGAAGCTGGATCAGCTTCCTAATGGAGCAAGAGATAAATATACCAACTGTTAAAGAGGCAGAAAGGCTGCTTTTTAAAAAAATACTTGTTGTGATGAGGAACAAAAGCAATTACAGCACACATTGAACAGAATACATTTCAAGTATAGCTGCTAGCTCTTACTCATTTTGAGGGGAAAATCTCTTATTTTGAGGGGACAAAATAAAAAAATACAAAATAAATGGAGTTTTTAACCTAGTTAATGATTGTAGCTGAGTATTTAGTTAATAAAAGCAATTGTTTTTTTGTTCAGACTACATCCAAGAATAAGATTAGTCTGAAAGCAAAAAGCCATTGTTCTAAGACAGCAGACGTTTTCTGTTACCAGTACAACAGATTTCTGTGTGCTGTGGGCTTCTTCAGGCAAGGTAACTGCCTTCTATGCCTTTGAGTAACTCCTAATGGGCTCCTGATGTTGACTGGATCCTAGAAAAAACAAACTACACAGATTCCTATCCTCCCCTGATTTAAAAAAAAAAAAAAAAAAAAAAAAAAAAAAAAAAAAAAAAAAAAAAAAAAAATCATCTATATATCTATATCTTTATCTGTATATATATATCTGAATCTACTTGATTACAAGAAACTACTTCATAAACACACCCTGCAAAATGGAACCAAGTCCTACTCTCCTGCCCATTTCACATACAGCTTGCATATAGTTAGCAGCTAATACCACATTCCTTAAATATTTTCCTTTCCAGAAAGAAGACACCTCCAGCATCAACTTTCTTTAGCCCATACCACAGTGAAGTAGTCTTTCCTAGAGCATTTAGTTCTACCTCAAATGCTGTATTCTGTGAACAATCCTTCCCACTAGAGAGAAAAACTACTGGTACTGCTCAGCATGTTGGGATGCACTCCAAGTGCCTGGTAGTTATGGGCCTTTGGTGGTAGGAGCTTACACCTGCACAGTCTTGTAATAATTTATTCTGAGAAAGGAGTGAGAGTAAAACCCTGGTCTAACTGAAGTTAAAGGAATTTTTTCTATAAGTTAACTCACATTTGGATCTCCCAGTCACAAAATGGGAGTTAGAGAAATCAAAGGGTGTGGAAGTCAGACACATTTTGCTGAACAGCACACGTAAATGAGTCTGACTGAAACACAGAATTGGTTCCACAAGCAGCATTCCCTGACATGTCTGAGCTCAAACCCGACCTTCAGAATATGGGATTGTAAAACATGAAGTAAGGAACTATATAATCCATAGTGATCTAAAGAAGAAAAATACTAAAAGGCCCAAGTTTCCCACAGTAGGTGGGAAAGAGGGGAAGTAAAACAGGTGCTTCCCTTTACTCATAGCTCTACCAGTGCCTTTCCATGTCTTTTCTCCATGTAGGAAAACTGCATGTGTAACTGGGAAGTAGTAATTTTGTAGTGCATGCCTTTTCAGCAGCTGTTAGGACATCTGGATAGAAATTCATCTGGTGCTTAGAATAGCAAACACCACTATAAACTTTCAGAGCTCCCCTCCTTTTGCACAGTTACATGAACATGAAACAACAGTGGGGCTCAGAAGTAAGTTTTGCTTCCAGAATGGGAGGAGGGGAGGTGTGAAAAAAAGGAAAGTTTTTCAGCATGGAGCTTCAGAAAAAGACCTGACTCCCTTCAAAATTTCAGAGACAAACTTTTGACTCCCCAAAGACAGCAGACCCTCCAAAGAACTGTAGAGAGCTTGATCCCATCCCATCGCATCCCATCCCATCGCATCCCATCCCATCCCATCCCAGGTATTTTTCCGTTAGGGTTTGCACAGAGCCCTCAGGATTAGGGAAGCACCAGCTCTGAGTCTGTCAAGTTCTGGTTCTGTTTTCAGTAGTTATATATATTGTGGTCTGTGTTGAATTAAAAATACAATAAATGTCCTCTCACTCGTTACTGTATTTGTGTAACACTCAAATTAGATGGGAAGAGTTATTTGAGAGAAACTAATCCAATGCACATCCAAAACCACATCAGGTTTTAATATAGCAGCTGTCTATTAACACACTGCATGGTCAAGTGGAGAAATTCAGCCAGATCTGCATTGCTCAAAGACAGGCAGAAATGGTGCTTCTGGCTTATCAATTCCCCTACTGCCCAGGACAACAAGAAGAACTCATAAAAAAAAGGTGAAAATCCTCTTGGTGAGATGATAGCTTAACATGATTTTGTGCTTCTAACAATCTTTTGCTGTCTTTACATTTCCAATGGAAATCCCTGGCACCTGGGAAGTGAAATGTTGGGAGGTTGCCGGGCTACACAAGAGCTACAGATGTGTGTCACTAGAAGAAAGAGGTTTCAGGTTCCTGACCTGTGAAAGAGCCATGGGTAGAAGATATACAGAGGAGTTTTTAGGCCTTTTGAAATATTTTAGCCCTTCATCTTCTGTGTAGCCTGGCCTATATAATTTGGAAGATGTGCACAGTACCATGTCACTGGTTGCTACAAGAGATGCTCCTAATACAGGATCTGTTAATCAATTTACTATTTTAAGCTAAAAAAAAAGATTTGCTACAATTTTTCCAAGACCAATGTATATTGCCTCGTGTACACACAAAAGATTTGCACTGCACTCACAGAAGTCAGGTATGCAGTGTTGAAAATTTATCCTTCATATTTACATAATATCTATTACAACAGTTTTTGATGTTTCAATTGGTACTAAATTACCTTTCATAAGGAAGTGGAATGGCAAATCTACCTCAACCCTAGAGGCATGGATATGTGAGTTGCAAGGAAAAACCTCAAAAGGGGGTTCTTTAATGAAAACTGGGCCAAAGGGCATGGCACTGGGTGGGTCCACTGCATCCCTTCCCATACACCAACCTCTGAGAAAATGGAATGATATAATGGTCTGTTAAAGACTACACTGAGAGCAATGGGTGTGGGGACATTTAAACACTGGAGTACACATTTAGGGAAAGCCACCTGCTCAGTCAACACTAGGGAATCTGCCAGTTGGGCTGGCCATGCCCAATCCAATTTATTACATACTAAAGAAAGGGATAAAGGCCCTATAGTGCACATAAAAATATGCTGGGGCGGAGAGGCTGGGCTATTCCTGTCAGGCAAAGGAAAACCCATCCATGGGATTGCTTTTACTCAAGGACCCAGAGACACATCATGGGTGATGCGGGATGATGAGGAAGTCTGACATGTTCCTCCAGAGGATTTGATTCTGGGTAGGAATAGCCCAATGATTTGAATTGTATGATGCTAATTCTATATAATACTATATGTAATCCTTACCATGGTTGCTATATGCAGTATCAACAGCATTACAGTAATAATTGCCCAGATTAATGAAGAATGAAATTTGAAGAAACTCTGGCAATAATAGAACCAGACAAGCACAATGGGGATGGAACCAGAACTGGCTTCGGTGCGCAACGATCCAACACCACAGACCGTTTCTCCTGCCCTTTGGACTGCTGTGACAGATGGATCCCAAAATCATTGACTACATAAACTCAACAGAAATTTTAAAGGGATGGCCCATAGACAAAGGGAATGACACCTGTGTGTATATATCCAAAGACAAGAAAGGATACTTTGGAAAGTGTGGGGCCTGGGCATGACATAAATGGCAGGTTTCAGTTCAGACAGAGTTAACTTTCTTCCTAGTAGCTGCTATAGTGCTGTGCTTGGGATTTAGGAGGAGAATAATGTTGACAGACTACTATTTCAGTTGTTGCTAAGCAGTGTTTACACTAAGTCAAATACTTTTCAGCTTCCTGCATCACTCCACCAGCGAGTGGGCTGAGAGGCATAAGAAGCTGAGAGAAGACACGGCCAGGACAGCTGACCCAACTGGCCAAAGGGATATTCCATACCATAGAACACCATGCCCAGTAAATAAACTGGGGGAAACTGGCTGGGAGGAGCCAATAACTGCCTGGGAACTGGCTGGACAGCAGTCGGCAGGTGGTAAGCAACTGCGCTATGCATTACTTGTCCCTATCTCAGCTCATGGATTTCAGGTATTTTTTCCCAATGCTCTCCCCATCCCACTGGGGTTGGGGGGTGAGTGAATACCATTTGAGGGGGGCGTGTTCCAAGTCCCACATAGCTGGTTGCTACAAGGGATGCTTCTAACACAGGATCTCTTAATCCAGTTTTGAGTTCAGCTACGTTAAACAACTGACTGTTCTAACCTACAAAACATTTGCTGCTTTTTTCAGGAGCAATGTGGACTGCCTTGTGCACACACACTCTGGATTTGTACTGCACCGACAGAAGTCAAGTATGTGATTTAAAAGAGAAAAAAATCCTTTATATTTACATAATATTAACAGGTTTTGATGTTCAAATTGGTACTAAATTACCTTTCATTAACAAGCTGTTCACTGCAAGCAGTAAAGAACAGAAATACTAATTGCAGTGGGAAGTTACAGATGATCTGGGGAAAGTCCATAAAGTTTAAAACTGAAACTGAACTGCAAAAATTAGGAACATACATGAACTGAGCTTTGGTTCAGCCAGAAGATTGATAAAGACTGAGGGGTGTTTGCATTGGCAATTATGAGCTGAGGATTTCTGTGGACTGGCACACTTGTAAAGTTGGATCAGAACTTCAGTAAATTACTAACATACATAAATAGATACACATACATATACATATTCTGTCTAAACAGTAACATCTCCAACCTGAACAAACCTTTTGGCAGATGAACACTGGGAGGGTTTTGCTTTTAGAAAGAGAGAACTAAAACAAGGGCTGCCCAGGACTACATTCTGCCCTGAAGTTCTGACTGAATTTATTTCTCATGTTATGTAGTTTATTAGGATCTTATCCATGGAACAGTTTGTTAAATTAACAGCTCAAGCAGGATAGATTGTGTTAATTGTTGTGGGTCAGGGGAAAATTAATTCCAAAGTTTTAAACTCCCAAGCCCAAATCCTGCACTTACATTACTGTGGATTTACGCCAGTGTAAGTGAGAGAAGAATTTGGCCCCTGACCTTCTCCAAGCAGGTCATTATAGTTGAAATAGTAACTGATCTTAGAAAAACATTTTTGCTGCGAGGTATTTATTTCTGTATAAAGGTTTATGGAACATCATATTCTTTGCCCTTTAAGACTGATACTCACATATGTAAACACTATTGGGCCATAGCTTAAGCCAGCCTCTCTAAATCTGGCTAAAACAATGGAAATATCTTCTGAAACCATTGTGGGTTATATCCAATATAGTTAAAAACATCTGACTGCAACCGCAAATATGCTGGTATTTGGTTGTGCTATAAAAACATTTTTATGTCAAATACAACTGGGACTAATACAGTAAACTACAAGTATGGTTAACCCTTGGAATGAACCACATTTAGACACTTGAAAGTTAAGGTAGTCTGCACTGATTACATTTTCTTATGAAAAGCATAAAGTGATTGTAGGGTATAAAAATCTAATTACTAGTATTAATAGAGTACTTGGCACTTCCATAGCACCTTCAGCAATGTGATCAACTCCTGCAGCTACTTGCTCTCCTGAGTGCTTGAGATAAAACTGAGCCCAAATGCTGCTTGTTAAGTGAACAAACCTGTGCTCCCTTTCCCCTCCACAACTCCATGTGCTCAAGTGCACTTATACAAGGAATGCTCACCAAACCTGGTGTTACCAGAGGGTTCTAATCAGTGCTTAGAAAAGCACCAATGAGGAGAGAAAGGGAAAGCTGAGTTAGGTGGGTCTGTAAGGGGAGTGGTTAGCTGGCACAGGATCATATTACACAGAAAGGCAGGTTGGACACTTGGTCACTACAGAAAAAACAACAACCAAAGTATTTAAATAGAAGTAATTGAGATTTTTTGCTGAGAAAAATGTTTTCCAAGTAAGTGGTGTTCCAGGACAAGACAGAGTAGTATTGAATATAGTGCAGGGCCTTGGATTTGCTGCTTGGGCTCTTGTGACAGAGCTGTTCAGTCCACCATCTGTTCAATACACAAATAATGGAAACGTTTGTGGTGCACTTGTAAAATGTATTTGTAAAATAATGTATACCTTTAAATAAAACTGATATCTGAGAGTTAAACTCATATAAATGTGTAATGTAAAATAAATAACAAGAGATGCTCAGGAACCCATGTACCATTAACTAAATGGACTCAAGAACTGCAAATCCTACATCTCATGAAAAACATCTTGGACAGAGGCTGCTGACAAATCTTGCTATGGTGATGAAGATACTAGCCCTAACTGCTCCCTCTGGTGATGCTGCTGGACTTAAGGTCAAACAGGCAGAAGGGAGCACTGAGCCACTTCAGGAACATTTGCCTGTCAGTACAGACACCACAGCTCAAAGCCCTGATCTTTCTTCAGGGTAGATTCTGAAATACTTGATTAAGCATGGCTTCCACCCTTGTACCATGTCACTGCTTTGGAAATCTACATTTCTTCTGTATTATATTGAATAAAATATTTATCATGTGTAAGATGTTTGTTTAATTTTCTATACTATTTCTAATTCTTCTCTGTACAGCATCTAGGGAATGAATGGAAGCTTTAATCTACAGGGACTCCTCACCTCTTCCCTGCATGCTAACAGGTAATTCAGTGCAAGCCTTGTATGGGGAAAGAAGGTTTCTCTCTGGATGCGTCGCTTCTCATTTACTGACGCTGAATTTCATCTGCAATTCAGTGTCACTCACATAACTAATTTTAAATACCATTAGCTAAAATAATCTTGGATCACTAGTAAATACTGTCGTCTCACTGTTGTGCAGATCACTCATGAATATGTTGAACAGCTCAAGCTCCAGGCCAGATCTCTGTGGGAATACACCACTACCTTTCTAGCCATTTACTCACAGCCATTGCTTCCCATCTTTCAAATCTGTGGGAGATCCATGAGACTGTTCTGAGAGGGTTTAAGAGTCCTTTAGCAGGAAACAAGCTCCTCTGACAACCCATACCTAGCATTTCAAACAGGTCACTGTTGTCCATGTGAGTAGTTGATCCTGTATGTCCAAAAATTACACTATTCCCTGACTGGGAAGCCATTAAAATATTGTTTCCTACTATAATATAAATGTCAGTTTTACACTTCTAAAATAAATAAACAGCACTGCTATGGATTTCAGCAGTAGTCATTTTACAGTTATGTGTGGAAACAGTGCAAATAAGATAACCTTCTCCAGCTGCTGGATAATCCAAACCTGCCTAAGTTTCCTTGACCTTCACTAGGAAGTCATTGTCAAATTATTTCAATTAATTTACAAATATTAGTGCCATCTGTTTTTGTAGAAAGCAGTCAGTGGTTTTTATTTGTACATTCATTGCAAATCTGTTTATCCTCACAGTCTAATTACTTGCATAATTTTAATAATACCATATATATGTGGCTGAATACACTAAATACTTACAGCAGGTCATCCAAGCAGGTACACAAGCAGGTTCCTCACTTGACTGCTATCCCCATCCAGCCACACTCCAAGTCTCACTGATTTTCTCATGTCTGCCTGTGAGGACTGCAGACAACATCCAAACTTGGACCTGATCCTACTCTGTTCAATTTAAGGGTAGTGTTTTCAGCAGTACTATATAAGTATAAATGTAGTACTGTGAAACTTGTCAGCTGCTCAGCACCTTTCAGAGTTAAGCAAACATCTTAACAATCATGCAATTAACCTGTATGCTAATAATTCAAATTTCCATATCTGAGAAAATTAAAAGCAAACACAGTTAATTGCTACTTAACTTAGCACCACATTCAGCCTTTTCCTTCCAAAACAACATTGTGATCACATGGTGAGCACTGATCTCCTGTCATAGATTGATGGTCAATATCCACCACAGCAAGATAACAAATAACATCACTTAATGTACTTCATCATTAAGAATCCTTTTAAAATGAGCTGCCAGCATTGTTAAACTTTCCAACTCCGATACCAGATTGGTTGTTCCTTATTTTCTAGATGGATAAAGTAGACCAGACCTAAAAAAAATGTTCTGTTATCAGTTCACATTTTGGTTTATCAAAAACTTCAACTGCATTTTGTTAGACAAGATTATGAACCTCTGGTTTAATACACAATATTGAAGAGCCGAAGTTATCCTCTACAAAAATGAACAACAAAGTTTTAGTAGCTTATTAGAGTGATGCATTTGCTTGCTTCATGTTTTGATTTGAGTGTTTAAACTTAGATTTATATATTCCTGTATAGAAAAGCTTTGTGAATTAGGTAAGAAAGCATAAAGTGCATTTTACTTTTGGATATCAGTGAAATAGAGGAGCAGTCTTAATCATGTAATGCCTCTGATCTTCATAATTGAGACCATTCCATTTGTACTGTATCTCATATGTCACCGATGAAAGAAAATGTGTAGGAGTAAATGTGTGGGAGGTGAATTTATTTGTTTTTTCAGAGCTGCAACAGCAGCTGGTGGGCAGGTTCAGTCCAGTCTTCTCTAGTCAAAGTAGCTCAGGACCAGTCAGACTGAGATCTTTTATTAGGAGAGGTTTGGGAGGAAATGTAAATTGTTATTCAAAAGCAGACAGCTGGAGGACATGAAAAATGGGAAGCAGCCATAAACCATTAATATCTATTTGCTAGTCTGATTAGTTTACCAATGAGAAAAAAGTGGGATATGTTGTGTCTCTTACTCTTTACCCACACATATTTCAGTAGAGCAATTATATACACTTTACTGTACCTGTATGTGTTTTAGGAAAGGGACAAATTACAACAAAATAAAGTCCCTGCTAAGTTGTGATGAGAAGTCCTCCCCCTTCCTGCTCCTCTTCCTTCTCTCGAATGGACACTGCCAGCACTTTAGTGCTAAGCAGCATCTGAGGCGGACAAAGAAAGTGCAAAACGACCTCAGTGTAACAGCAGTCAAGCACTCAGACACAGGAGTGACCCCCACAATAAATATCCTTCTGGCTCCCAGAGAAGAAATTAGAAGGATGAGCTAGCACAGCTGAGCTCATGCACATGGAGGACAACACCACACATCTCTGTAGGAATGGAAAGAGCATAGCAAAAGCCCTTTCTGCATTCATCTGATTTTCAAATGCCTTAGTTGTGTGGGGGGCACCTTTGGTTTTTCCCCAGGCAGTGGGTAGGAAGCCCACAGCCTTCTGCTTCACCTGAAGAGAACTTAAAAGCAGACTGTGATTTTCAAAGCTGAAGGTAATTTGTCCTGTATTACCTCTAGGTTGCCTTCTTGGAGAACATGTACAGAAAATAAACTGCAGTGGAGGAATACCTTTCATGCCTTCCATACTGGAGCACACAAAGGCTCCAAAATTTTTATTAATTTAATTCATCTGCACTCTCAAACCATTAGGCAGTGGGGAGTAAGCTATTTATCTTTTGGTTTCTTGTAAGGAATTCACACTAGACTCGCTGCTAAATAATTTTCCCTGTACTACTAGTACAGGAAATTAACTATAAATGAACTATGAAAACAAATAATTCTGCTGCAATTTTCCATTGATATTACTTTACAGTTTTAGTACATTTAGTAAAAGCAATATAGATTCAAAAAAAGAGTTACAATTTATTTATATACTGATCCTTAAATTATGCCCTTTCCTCTTTTAACAGGCCCTACTTTGGGATATTTTGTGCTTATCCTGCAAAGGTACACTGAAGCTGGAACCATCCTTATGACCTTCATATCAAGGTTTCACAGTTGACACTAAAGATAATTTCATTCTGAGACAACTATTTACTGAAATCTGTGGGGGAGGAGATAAAAGTCAGTTTCTTGTATTCTTTACTATAAAGCAAACAGCTTCTGATGTTTATATAAATGGTGATATTGAGATACTCTGTGCTTTTTCAGTAGTTACTGATTTTTTTCATAATTTCCTCCCTGTGCAAACACTACTGCATTTCTTTAGAAAGATTAAGCACCAAGAATTTATGCCTTCATTAAGGTCCATATTTTGAAGAAATAAGAGGTGGTGTGATTTAAAGACGGACTATGCAGTTTGTTCTGAAAATGTCTTTCAAGCAACACACAGGGGTAATTGTGGAGAAGCTCTGCATTTTGGGGGGGATCTACTCCATACTGTTTGAAACTCCCTTGATAAAGTCTTATACCAACAGATTGTCAAATGATTTGAGATAGACAACCTGCTGAGAGACATTTATTGATATGTGGTAACTAAGAGTATGAATGCTGCAAGTTGGGGTTTTTTAATGCATATTTACAGGGCAAAGAAATTAGAAATTACAATGCTCTGAGCAAACAGCAAAACTTCAATTTTGCCCCACTGTAATGTGTTCATTTTAAGGAATATAAATCCTTTAGCAAGCCAGTGATGTGCATGCACATCAGGACTGGGATCTGAAGCACTTAGTGGGAGCTGGAGTGAGCAGCAAACCTGACTTTATGAGAAGAGCAAGTCTCCTGTGCTGCAAAAAGCACGCAGTAAGCATCTTGTTCTTCACACTTTACAGCAGAAGAGCCATGTGGAAATGAGGATTTCCACCACTACAGATTGCAGCCTACAGTCATACCCATCAATTTTAATGCAGTTTACCATTTAAATAGCTAGGGCCAAAATCTATATTAAGGATCTGAAGTCTTTATAGGCTGAGTGGGAGTAGAGTGTGCCCCTGTTTTTTTTTTGTAGCAGTAGAGTGGTAGGTGTTAGAAGTGAAGAATCCAATTTTCTTTTGTCACGAAAAACATGTAAATCTACAAACTGAAATCTCAATTCAAAAGGAGTTTTCTGTGAGAAATCTTGAACCAGATATTTTTGTGTCAAGTCCCAGCTTCACTGAATTCAGTGGATAAAACATCAGTTCCTTCACTAGAGGCACCACTTCACTTTTTTGTTCAAATTTCTTCCAACTCTCCCAACTCTTTTTTTTTTTTTTTTTTTTTTTTTTTTTTTTTTTTTTTTTTTTTTTTTTAATTTCCGCCTCTCCCTAAGCGGGAATCACTTTTTTTTTGCCAGAAGCACTTTGGTCAGTCCTACAAAGGAGCTGCGGACAGAAGCCATGAACAGATGTCCTCTTTGGGACCCTGCTGTGAGTTGGAAGGGGTTACTACTCTCAGCTGCTCAGCACCATTCCATGGTCTCCTCATTAAGGATCACCCCCACTGATGTGCTCATTGAACAGTTTGTATAAACACTTCCTACACGGCGCAGCTTCAGGCAGAGCCCGTTATCTTGGTACAGACCAACGATGAGCAAAACAAATGGAGCTGATTTTTGCTTAAAACAAATGAGGGAGCTCCTGCACAAGTGGTGTGAGTGGATGGAGAGGACAGCAGTCTTTGTCAGGGGAGGTACAGCAAGTGGCTAAAGACTGGAACTTATTCTGGTGACATGGCTGGATTTGGAGAAGTCTGTCCATGGCTCAAACTAGCAGTTCCTTCAGTATGTAATGGATGCAGAGTTACCCAGACATCAGAAGGAATCTGGCTCCAAGACGTTCAACTAAAAGAGCATTTGTCCCCAAAGTGGTATCACAGACATTGAAATAAGACATAGGAATTACAGAAAACAGTTACCCAAGCTGCAGTTCAGTAAGAATCACAAGTAAATTAATGACAGTGTAACTTCCCTACAAAAAACACGTCCTTGTAAATTCCTGAGCATCAGCATCCTCTGACTACTTTACAACTCTTGGGTGTATTTTGGCCCGTGAAATCTGCCTGATGTGCTGGAACCCAACTGCCCTCACCAGACAAGAAAACAAGCAAACGTCCTCGGCTACGCAATTCTTTCAGGAATTAAGAAACATTCATAGGGGTTCTCATATCTTCGTAACGACAACAAACAGTTAGTCAAGTTACCTTTGTTAAGCAAACCAATTTTCATTGCTTTCATTCAAACCGCCTTAAAATAGAATTCTTGCCTGCTTTATTTTGTCAGATGCAAAGAAAACTGAGAAACTGTATCCATTGTTCCTTAAAAGAGCTTATTAGTGAAACAAAGACCTTTTTTTTCCAGTGAGCGCTGTTTGTGCAGTTACTTCATGACATTTATTTGGATTCTGTCCCAGGGGAAAAAGGCCAAATTCAGTTTCAGCACTTGCCTACTACAGCATAAACAGTCATTAGTTAACAGATCTTTTTTGGCGGTCTTTATGTAGCCTCCAACATCAAAGCACGTGATATCCATGAAATAATCAAAGCAACATATGTACACTGAAGTACTGTACGTACATTATTTTTCAGTAGCCTAGCAATCCTCAGAAATTTGAAGAGGTTCTCCTAGGCCTTGAGCCAAAGCCCTTGGAAGCTCAGGCTTTTTTTTTTTTTTTTTTCCCCCCTTGACTTCAATAGATGCCAAGTCTGGTCATTAGATAATCACTGCCATGTTAATGGCAAACTATTTTCATTTTTGTATTAATTTCCTTTTCAAGGAAGATACAGGACCGAAAGCCCTGCAGAATGAAATAATTTGCCCTGTTTCTGCACAGAGCAGAGCAAACCTGGGTAACAGCAGCCAGATCCCCTCTTTGGGCTTCACTGATTCATCCTAACCATGGCATGGAAAAGGGAGTGGATACTTCCTTTGCCTCAGCCTTTCCCCCTATGAAGGGCAGTACAAAAACCTGCAAAAATCATGGTGGTTTTTGTCCTGTGTCCACTAGAATTGGGAACAAGGCCAATTTATTTTTTCCTCTAATGCCAAGCTGCTGACAGTAATTTCTCTTCTAAGTGCAAGTATTTAGGGAAATGTTGGCTATCTGGATACTGGCTGTCTCATACATGGCTTTGCCTCCCATTTTTCTACATCCTACCACTTTACTGGCATTGCCTATACCTTCAGATCTTGTGTAACATCACCGTTTTTCTCCAAGTCCTTCAAAGCAAAAAGAAAAAAACAAACCCAAAACAAATCAAAGCAAAACAACAAAAAACAAACAAAGAAACAAAGAAACCAACCAACCAAAAAACCCCAAATGAAACTAACAAAGTAATACATTTGCCAATCCCTCCTAACAGGAACAAGTGGCATTATATGAATTATATGACATGAGTTGTGAGGGGATAACCTTTTCCTTCTGTTAGCAGCAGAGAGTCTTTCTGCCCTTGCTCTGCATTTGGTCTTGGGCACTGCTGAGATCTGGCTTTTGAACAATATAGAGGTGCATCTATAAAGCACCAGACCAGCAGTCAAGGGAGGTGATCCTGTCCCCCTGCTCTGCTCTGGTGAGACCCCACCTGCAGTGCTGCATCCAGCTTTGGGGTCCTAGCATGGGAAGGACATCAACCTGCTGGAAGGAGTTCCCAGCAGGTCCACCAAGATGATCAGAGGGATGGAGAACCTCTCCTGTGACAAAAGGCTGAGAGAGTTGGAATTGTTCAGCCAGTAGAAAAAGATTTGGAGTGACCTAATTGCGGTCGTCCAGTACCTGAGGGGAACCTACAGAGGGGGACTATTTATAAGGACATGTAGTGACAAGACAAGGGGGAATGGCTTCAAACTGAGAGGACGTTTAGATCAGATATTACGGAGAAATTGTTTACTGTGGGACACTGGCACAGGTTGCCCCACCTCTGGCAGTGTTCAAGGCCAGGTTGGATTAGGCTCTGAGCAACCCGGTGTAGTGCAAGATGTCCCTGCTCATGCCAGGGGGGTTGGAACTGGATGATCTTCAAGGTCTCTTCCAACTATGGCCATTCTATAATTCCGTGATTCTACAAAAAGTTTACTGTCAGAAATGGTTGTGAATACACAGCCTGATTTGATTAAATGAAATCTATTTTCATGAGAGAAATTTGCCACGTGTACTGACAAAGAGGCATAGCAGACAAGTTTTGTTGAATCTGAAAGAGATGGTACAGTTAGCTTAGGAGGAGCATAGATACTTTTGGAGAGTGAAACCTAAAACTAAACCCTCATAAGAAAAGACTGTAAGTAGTTTATTGTTAGCTGAGTAAAAACTGAATTCTGAAAAAGAGTGTGAGAGAGCAGGAGAGTTAGTGCATGGGTAAAGAAAGGACTGCAACAGGGTTTAAATTTTACAAGAAGCAACTGATGGAATAAAGACAGTATTCAAAAATATATAAAATCCATGAAGGTCAAATAACAAAACATAATTAATTATTAAATAAATTTGAGACATACTTGAAGGTTGAAAGTAAAATGAATTTAGTGGAACTATTAAAGGCAAGATCCAAATCCCATTGAAGCTGGTCAAAAGACAGTCACCAACTCCTCCAGTGTTGGAGCAGGACCAAAGGGAACAACAGAGAAATTTCCAATGACTGAAAAAGTATCAAAATCTCAGTGGTTTCTTCACATCTGTGTTTGATAACAAGGAACACTGGTGACATTCATGAAGGATGCGATTCTGGGTACTCATGAAGACAAAATTAAGGAATCTGTGAAGTAACCAAGTACAGGAACAAAATATAGACAGGTAGGTAGCAATGGATGAATGGATGAATGGATGAATGACCCACAGATGAAGCACAGCATTTTTTGAGTTTTTCTGTGTGCTGCATAATTTTCCCTGCCGTGTTAAGGAAAGTCTTAGAAATTGGTATTCTAGAGCATTTCTGAGTACACTGGGCTCCAAATAATTGAATGTCAGTCGCTAAAAATCAAATAGAAAGCTAATATTTTAAATGATTTTACCTTTTTAAAGGAATTTTATGCATTTTGGCCAAATACTAGTAAATTAAATTGGCATTTTTGGCTATTTCTTCTAGAAACACTCCCTTCACAAAAAACAAGCTATGACATGATTTGCAGTGAGACACAGAGTATTTGGACTGAAGGTCTGCACTCTCTCTTGTTTCTGGTTACTTTTATAAACCAAAAAAAAAAAGCCATACCAACAATAAGCAAACTAAATATTTTTGAATATGAAATACCATGTGTATTGGACATAGACCACACTCACTGGATTTAAATGTCAGTATGAGCTTAGGCATGTCTGAACAGAATACTCAGTATCTTTGTGTAGGAACATGCCCATGGGCAATCCATGGTTCCCTGTCTCAACACATCCTTAGGAATTGCAATGAATTGGAGAAGTATAATTTTCTAGGCTATAACCTTAATCATTCTTTCCTATATGCTCAGCCATTCCTTTATTCCCACAGGACACTGTCAAAGCTGAATGCAGAAGTTTGGACTGGTGAATAACTGGGGGTTAACTGCAAGTTGCTAAGGGTGCTTTGTACACTACTTTGCTGTTTATTGTTTTTTATCTGCCCTGCTTGTCCCAGCTGGAGAAGCTGGGAAAGACAGGACAGACAGCAAAGAAACTGCATATGTACTGCAGTGGAAGAAATAAAGTGGCATTTGCAATGTCAGATGCTAAGGCTGTTTAGGAGAAAACCTTTAGAATGTGCTTCCTTTGGGTAAAACAGATAAAACCAGACCATGAAGAGATATAAACATGCAAAGCTACTCCATGAGCCCAAACTGACTGCAATTCTTCAATCAGTCAGTCTCTGTGAAATCTACTATGATCTCATGACCTAGCTGTGAACTGTTCCCTTAAAAAGCAATTCCTCTGGGTATTGGGTTTCTGATTATCCAAGACAGCCAGATGCAAACAGAAGACCTGCAACACATTTCTGGTGCTATGAAATGCAAATACGTATAAGGTATATTCTTTCTACTTCTCCCGGAGAAACATATTTCAAGCAGTTTCATTTGCAATGCAAATTTATTATGGAGAAATACTGTGCTCTACAGTTAGAAAAAGGTAACTTACTCTTAAAGGTCTACAGACTTTATCCTGATTTCTGCCTGCTAAGAACTAGGAAGACTTTAGACCTCTGTGGTTGCACAGATAGGATTGCAGAAATGCCCTGCAGTACAAGTTCCTACGCTTCAGTCTGAGCTGCTTTAAATATCCAAAATTATGTAGCCTCTGGCTCTCCCTCATTTCCTCTGGGAGACAAGTTCTATTATGTCAGAGCTTTTCTCCCTGTTCTGTAATACATAGCCCCTACTGATATTTAATGATATAAACCACAACAGATGGCTGGCAGAGCATTGTGGTAAGTTAATAGCAACTCTTGTGGGCATTTAGAAGCTTGAAAAACTTTGGAAGAATCCTCTACTGTGGATTGTAACTAAAAGAAAAGGGAACCACAGAGATAACATTAGAGATATTTTTGTCCTACTTGAAATGTAGGACCTGTCACTGGTACCAAAAAACTAAGAAAGATTTTTTTAATAACCTGAGAGTCAAGGAAAACCTCTCCCTGCACATAAAATTTTGGCTTGCTTTCACAAAAAAATTCACTAAAACAAAACCAACCTCTCTCCCTTCAACTTTTTGTGTATGTTGCTCTTTCAAGGAAAGGCAGAATAGCAGGGGATAGTATTTCATGGTGTCACATGTCCCATCTGCAAATTCTTGAGGGAACCTCCCAGTTCGGGATTCCAAGAGGGAGCACCAGCCTAGTAGCTACTAGCAACTAGCTGACCGTGTAGATTTGGCAGGTGCCAGGTACAGGTCTGGGGCTGGATGCCGGACTGAAGAGGCACCTCCCTCAATTTGACCTTGAGACAAAAGCTTCCAACTCATTTGCTCTATAGAGGTGAAGTTCAGTGTCTCAGAAATCCTTCTCTTGAACTCCGACATTAACCTCTGAAAGGTATCTAAGTGTTCTACTCCCACTGACTACAACAGCATTTAAATACCTCTCAGTACTGGCCTGACATGAACGACAGCTCCTTGCTTGAATTACTTAAAACCGAATATCAAGCACCATTTATGCCTTTCTGTCTTCCCAGCCATTCCAAAATCCTGATACTTGACTTTCTTTAGACCACAGCTACCAAAAATCAAGCACAGCTTTTGCCAATCCCTTCCCCTTTGCTGCTCACGTTCCCTGGCTGTGAATGAGGACTGTGATGTATGACGTGCTTTGGCTGATGATGCTAACAACCACCACTGCCCTGGCTCGGCTTGCTGTGGGGAATGCTACGGTATTTTCTTACATGGAAAACAAACAGTGCCCCCAAGCTGTGCCCTGATCCCCAGCACTGATGCTGGCGAAACTTGCAACGCCAAAGCTCAAGTGACGGGAGCTTGAGGCTGAGTTTTTGTCACAACTTGCATTGTATAACAAGGTCTGGAGAGCTGCTCATTTCTGAGCAAGAGGGTGTTAAACAGAATTCTACAGCTTAAGGGCCGGGGGAGGATGACTTCTGTGAGATTTTAATGAATAGACATTATGGCACAGACTATAAATAAGTCATTTAGAGGACTGGTATGTACACAAACTAGTGTAACATTCCTGTTGATTTTATTTCCTGCAGTTATGGCCTCTGGGTGAAATGACAGCTCCCAGCAATGGGGTGGGGACTGGGCTGGCCAAGCATCCTCTTCAAGGTGGCCACTCTCCTCTACGCAGGCTTGGCATACAAAAAGGGTTGGGCTAAATTCAGGCACATGGAAATTAAAAAAAAAAAAAAAAAAAAAAAAAAAAAAAATCCACTTCAATACTTCAGTACTTTCAAAATTTCACGGGGTTTATAAAAGGAAATATGAAATGTGTGTCTATATTTATGTCACTTATACAGGGCTGCATTTATATTGTAAATCTATCACCTCTCCTTTTTCCCTCCCCAGTCCTCTCCATTCAAGCCAGAGGCCTTTCATTTTTTCCTTCACAGACTTAAAAGCACTGGGATGGTGTCTGGCATAGTCTTCTGGCACTTCTTCCTACCTCAAAGTTTTGGAAGGGGAAGCTGGAAGGATTTCCAGATAAAAAAGCAAGAAAGCTCCCTTCTATAAAAATCTCCTTTGAAATTCAAAATTTCAGAAAAGTAGCAAAAGACGTATCATATGGATTTAGATCCCAGGTCCACACCAAAGGCTGGAAGACCACTGGGTCTGAACCTTCTCCTTGAAGCCTTCTCTTTCCCAAGTTACCAGCTGGGCTAGAAGAATGTTCCAGAGACAAGGAGGTAAAGCTGGTGTACCTGTATACTTTGATAGAGATTTCCTCCTTTTCTGTGTTTGCTGTACCCAAAAATCTAGGTCATGGAGAAATACCACAACCAAATAGCAAACTGAGTTGGCAAGGGAATCTAGAAATGACCACACCAGGGAAAAAGATTTGACTTTAACACACTTATCAGTTGGTTTTATGATTTTCTGGTTCCTGGGGTCACCAGGGTATACACAAATTGCTTGTTTTGGGAGAGATCTGAAACACTGATGGATCAGTAAATACATAGCACATATATGTCATAGTGCTTTTCCAAAATACGCCTGAATTTTTATATGCTCAGCTTTGAGATCTATTTCAAGCAGTTGAATTAAACAGGAGTTTTGCCAGTGACATCTGACTAGGGCTTGACCATAGCTTGGTCACACATTATTAAAGTCCAAGTTTCTAAAATATGGTTTCTTGTGCCTTTCAACATCTTTGTAGCCTAAAGGAGTTCCCCTGTACTGTCACTCTATTCCTTTTTGCCACGGACTTCTAATAATTTCCTGTTTTTCTAAAAATTTCTTGGAGAATATATACTGAGTGTCTCTGAATCTTCCTAGAGCTCTGACGGACAAATCTATGGGGAAGTCTAAAACCAGCCAGGACTCCATGAGAGTTTCACACCAGCTGGGAAGTTTCTTTGTGTCTTGCTATTGCCAAATGTAGGTGCAGTGCTACAAAATGTTTAACTTCTTTCATTTTTATGTTCATCTAATAGATTCCAGCACCCATTTACTCTTAATCTAAAAATAAAACTCATTCACACACAAATAAAGTATTCTTTACTATTATAATGATGTAAAATGCCTTTGCCTTTAGAAGCTCTGAGCTGCTGCTGAATGTAATGGTATAGGTTTAAAGCTAGATTAAAAAGAATGATCAGCAGCAAGTATTTAGCTTTAGTTTTAGTAAGGAAAGTGATATTTTCTTGGTTGCATAGACAGGCAAAATGAAGAAAAGGGAGGTCACTCTTCTAGAGAGTCAAGACATACTTGGCACACTGCACAGCAGGGCTCCTCTATAAGAAGATAAAACAACAATGCTAAAAGTACAGAATAATGTTCATTTTTTCCATTTTAAACAAGAAAGTAAACTGCATCAAGCTAAGATATCAGTGAAAAAAAAGCACTTCTTTTCAATATCATGCAAAAATCACTCAGGTAAATTAAAAATCTTTCAGAACTAAGGATTATTCTGGTCAGAGAAACTATGAGCTGAGGCAGCCTCTCTGGAGAAAACAGCATCGCCACCTGAAGCTAGGTTTAACAGAAACACAACCTCTGCATGCGGTAGGTAGGGCCAGCCTTAGTTTCTTGAGTGGTCTCTTTGATGTTACTAATTGTATGCTGTGTTTTAGAATTCAGGATAAAATGGTGGCCAGTTGGCTCTTTGATGAGGCATTATTCATAACTAAATGGGGAGGTTACTGTGAGGACATGCTGCCTGTGGCTAAGGTTAAACACAGCAAAACAACTGTTCTGGTTTCTAATTTGAGCAACACAGCAATTACTTCTCTCTGACCTACCTGGAAACCAAACAGAAGGGTTCGTCCCTCCCTTTTATTGACCAGACAAGTTTAGTCACACATTTTACTTATCCTATCATCACCACCTAATTGCTTACAAATCTTCAAAATTAGCCTGATACTCTGACAGACTTAATATGGAAATGTTAACAAAAATACGTTATAGAGTTGCTGTCTTCATCCAGACTAAATGAACGATAACATCACTTCAGGGTCTTCATATTCCCTTAATGCAAAATTGCTTTTCAAAACAAGATTTTCTCCAACTGACTGGTATATTTTTTGAGTGCAGGATGAGCAGGAACAATCCAGGAGGCAGGTGATCCCACACTGGGAACCTGATCTAGGGGCTGGTATCTATAGGCTGCAGAAAGGAAGGATGCTAAAGAGACTACAGGCTCTGCAATTCACTTATTCCAGAGCCCTGAAAAAACACATTTTCTAAGGAAAGGCAAGACTGTGAAAACTGGTGGCTAGTATGGAAGGCAAAGAGAGCAGAAATCAAAGAACCAAAGCACACCCTTGGGTTAGATCACAACAAGCCCTACCCATTTTCTGGGTCTTTCTCATTCATTGGTGACATCTGGGTCAACCCTTAGTATCTCTGGTCTTTGCTCTTGTTGTTATGATAAATCCTGAGCCCATTATTGTGAATGGTTTTGTGAATGATAGACATCCGTGGGCAGTGCAGTTACAAAAATCAATACTTGTTTTTGAGAATGCACTGCCCATTAGCGCTTGTATAGGTTTTGGCATTCTGCAGCACTTGCTGCTAAATGCAGAAAATATGTCAGCTTAATTCAGTTTCTAGCATGCACATTACTTGTCTGTTCCTGAAGTCAATAATGCTGATGCCAAAGTAGGCAACACTGATGTACCAAGACTGGAGCTTAAGAAGTATCCAGAGATACTGAAGAACCCCTTCTTGAAGTACTCTTCCCTCAGAAAGTAGGCTGACATTTTTTTCTAGTATTCCCACTCACTACTCTCTTCATGTTTTAACTCCCCTACAAGCAACATCACTCCAGAAAGTGAGCAGCAGATGGACCTGCTCTACCACATGGGCTCCATGATGCTGGCCCTGGAACAAATGCGACCCCTTCAAACTGAAGCTATCAGCTGCTGGGGGCAGAAAACAGGCTTCTCGCTACTGCAATCTGCCCAGGTTTGCCCAAAGTGGATGTGTGCCAGAGGCTCTCTGCTGGGTGCTAGGGAAGGGTGAATGGCGTGGCCGATGCTTAATTTTGAAGCGGCACTTCCAATGCAAAGCACAGATCTCATAATAGCCTGTAAGGTGGTGCTCAGATCCCTGTCTCTCATACACACTTCTGCTCTCAGAGGCCATTAACAAGCCAAGCCTGTTAGACTTTAGAAATCCAGGCCCTAATGCATAGAATTACAATTATTGGCTATTTTTGACCATATTTTCTGCCATTGTATGACTTGTTTCCAGCCTAGCAGCACCTGTGTTAAAATCCTGCTCACCCCGGAATTCACACACTGTGGTGAACTCCCTATGGTGTGGATACTGTCCAAAGGCCTTTCCATAAAAGATACTCACTGCAGCATGTCTCACTGGTAAAAACAGTGAACTGTGTTACCATCTGATCAAATGCTGATATGTGTATCTGATTTTCCTGGCATTAAGTAAATTCAAGTGTTCTGGGCACTGCAACAACATTCTGGCAATTCTCTTATACTTTGGCTTTCTTAAGGACAAAAGTAGAAGAATACAGAAACTCTTTCATGGATAGTCACTTTCATGGATTCAGTTCTGCAGGTTCAGATGGTATTAACACAACTAATAAATCAGGAAATGTTTTCATATCAGTGTTTCACTATATGCTTTTCTTTTTTGTAGTGTTATTTTCATCCCGTGTCAGACAAAAATTTACTGCAATTCTGAAATGCTGAAAATATTCTCAGAAGATGTGTTTAAACAGAAAAAACCCCAAACCAAACAGAAAATAAAATCTACAGCAAGATAAATAAGACAGCATTCCTCATGGTAGACTTGGCTGTGCTGGGTTAATGATTTGACTCGATGATCTTAAAAGTCTTTTCCAACTCTAAATGATCCTGTGGTTCTATGAAGCAAAAACCTTGTTTACATAGACATGCAGAGCTGAAGCTTTACAAACTGAGGGAATGTCTGCATCTTTTAAAGCCTCTCTTATAAACATCCTTTTCTAATACTGTCAAAACACAAAACAGACTCCAATTTTTAAATTAACTTGTCAGAATTTGTGAGATGCTAAGCTAAAGAGAAAAATACAGAAGTTGTATGTGACCACATACACAGATTTTGTGTATTCATGATGTTTTCTTTTGCTACGTGTACAACCTCAGTCCTTCGCTCCTAGTAACCACAAGAGAGATACACCTGTAGCAACTCAGAGCCTGGAAATCAAGCCTTTAAAAATAAACTTCAATTAACGTGACTCTGCATCACCTGATGTACCTTGGAGGTGAAAAAAGTGGATATGAAAGTGTGTTTGTTTTCCTTTGCCATGCCTTGCAATAAGAAATTTCATTCAATATTTATCTAAGGATTTCAGCAGTAAGTAGAGAGTTTGTGGCAATCCAGTGAATGTTTTCACAGTGCTGTTGTTACTGCAGTTGTAAAGTTTCACTTATGATTGAATGTTCAGGGCTGGTAAAACCCTGTGTCTTTTTACTGCTCACAGATGTGTCAGAAAAAAAAATTTACTATTGCCTGTTTTTTATTACCGCTCTGCTGATCCTTTTTCTGAGGACATTCCAAAATGCAAGTTAAATCCAGTGGTGAATGTATCTTTCAGATATTCACATTAAAGAGCGTAATTCATGTAACATAAAACATACTACCATAACAAAGCTGTAAGATTTAAAAACAGAGTTTTTTGGTAGCAAGATCTAATTTCATCCCCCACAAATTCAATTTCAATTCTCAATTCAATTACTGAAATAAATATATATGTGTGTATATATAGATGTATTTTTAAAATATATTTACTTTATAAAAATACATGCAGGTAAACGTAGCTATCTGCAAAAGGTACCCATAAGTTCTGCCAGTTGGATGCAGATGTAGATACCTGAGAGGAGCATGCTACAAATTTTATGTAGACATTGAAGTCTATTTTGGGCATTTTGTTCTTTTATTTAATCTGAATCATCTACATAGAAACTCCTGGTATTTCTTGGTATCACAGCTCAATCTCAGAATGCCTCGTACACCCAGCGTAAACAATCCTTTGGTTGTACAAAGCTGCCAGGAATTCTCTGGAAGTCAAAAGGTCAAACACACACTGACTGTTCAAGGTCCTATTTTCATAAACATTGGTGACCAATGAATTCCGCGAATTTCCTTTTCTCTTTCAGGCTGATAACACACCTTTCTGGATAATAAGTTTTAGAAGGATATCAGACCCTTCCATACTGTCATGAAGGATTCCAGTCTATTCCACCAGTGACACACATTGGATCACATATGTGGGGATTTTTAATCCTGTTACAACTTCTGTGGCCAACTGCACAGAACAGATACAACTGGATAATTTTTTTTTTCTGCAAACAGATTAGGCAGGAAAAAAAGGCACTTTTCTGATAATCAGAGAGAAGAAATGATTAGCGCCTTGCAAGACCATTAATTTAATGTACCACACTCATCTATTACACATATACCAGTAGAAAAATGGTTTTAGCCATCAATACAAGTCCTTGGGTTCTAAATTTTTTATATAAATTGAGATGATGTAACTGCACAAAAACTGCAACGTGTTTCATCCAATTAAGTAATGTAAGACTGAAACTAAAAAAAAAAGCCAGTACCTCCATTGTGACCGGAAAACATGTTAGATGTGCCACAGAACAATACTACAAACAACATCTTGATTTTGTAACTTTACTCTGCTTTTGTGAACATAGAACCAGTTATTTACATTAACAAAATGGATTTTCCTGTGGTGTATGACTAATAAACACTGACGCTCAAGCACCTGCAAAAGAAATGCCGCTGCTTTGTAGTCTCTGCCATGAACATTTCACCTTCTATCGTCTGAAAATGATCTCAAATTCTTCTCATCAAAGTATATGTTACTGAGGCAGGGAGCCTACTGTAGTACTTTAAACACATGTTGCAACATCCATTCTATTTAATCTTCCTGCCTTTTCCCTCTCAAAAGGATGTTGTCATGCATGAATATACTGTTCCTTTATGCAACTCCTGCCACAAAGCCAACCATGCCTTCCACGTAAGCTTTTGCCTTTGTTGTGGTTCACTGTCTTTTAAAATCATCTTTTCAGCTGCACTAGAATAAGTCATCATCCATCAGGCTGCAAACCCAAATAATAGATTTAATGAAAACAAACTCTAATTTTATAGATTTCAATCAGTGAAAAAAAAATTATTTTATGCCAGTGCTGCTGCTAACCAGATGATAATGCAGATTCTCAACATCTACTGAGGTGCCAGAAGGGGAGAGAAGTAGCACCTCCCTCCAACTCTCACAAAGACATTCTGAGTTGGGATTACGGGAAGAAGGTAATACTAACTATACTGAGGCAAACAACATTTTTATCGTGATTGCCTAAGACAGAGCTTATATTGAGTCTCTGTGATGGAGTACCTGCTTCTTTCAGAGTGCACTTACTGTCCTACAACAAAACCAGTTGTGAAATCCATCAACTGTTATGAGATCCACTATATACAAAAAAAGTGCTGCAGGAGTTCAGTATTAACTGGTTTTGACACAAATTACATGTGGCATACACCATCTGGCTTAAAAAGAAAAAGAAAAAAAGAAAAGAAAAAAAAATCAGACAAGGCAAGGAATAAGCAGAGAGACCACCATTGCCTTTCATGACTGAGTAGGATCAGAGAAAAGCAAGCTTGAGCAGCAGATATTTGCTGCAGGTAATGGTATCAGGGTATAAAAAATGGCAGCTGTCAGAGAGATCCTGAACTTATTTCAAAAGGCTCAGAAACAGAGGGACCTTTGCTAATTAAATATTCTATAAAGCAAAGAAAATGTACAGGACAAACAATAAATCACATAGCTCCTTAGAAGTGATCGTGCTTTGAAAAAAAAAAGCAACCCAGTGATTTTTATGTAAGGAAAAATATTTCAAAGTGAGTATTCTGTGCAAAGCCATATGCAGAAAATGTTTCTGTGTCATGTAAACTTCATAGAGTTTTTCTGTTCTCTGCTCTGTGCCTCTGGGACCCTATCTGGCACCGTCTGACCTACAAGGAGCTTTAATGAAAAGCACATCAAGCCCAACTGAGGGACTTTTTGATGTTAGCACTGCACGTCCCTAAAGAAACCAATACTTTTCAAGTGGTGTTGCACCTCCTCCAGTAAAAGCAGCTTGTCCTCAAGACAGCAGTGTGTTTGAAAATGCAGCATCTAACTCTTGCAGCTCTCACACCTGCACAGAAATGGTCATGAGTCCACTGATGACAATTCCCATGGGAAGAGACTGTTATTGCACTTATCTTGCAGGTAAAATACGCACTAGTCCCAAACACAAAGTGCCAAATGAGTAACATAGACACTATCAGGATACTATTTCTGGGATTGGCAAGACATTACACAGTGTGCAGAGCTGTCCTTGGCAAAAGCAGTTCTGATGGTCAGCTCCTCCCCATCATCTTAGACAGACCATGCTCTTTAGCTGAAATGTGTCCACCTTAATGCACCTCACCAACCAGCTCTACAGCACAAAAATTCATAGGGTCAACCTGATGGGCTGGGAGAATGAAGATGTGCCTTCCTAACTGCAATTAGATAAGGCAGCAGCTCACCCCGCACATGCCATCACAGGCTTAGCTGACCTCGGGACACATTCTAAATGGCACTTAAGCAGCAGCTAGAGTTGCCTGGCCAACAGAATTTTAGACTGATCCCCCAAATGAAATTTAAGTGTTTTAACAAAAAAGTACTCTTACAAATATGAAGCACACATTGCAAAATGGGATTTCACTTTTTGGTTTTTTCTGATGGGAAAAGTACCATACTAAAACTGCCTGGCACAAAATTTTCAAATATCTTTAGAAAAAAATGTAAAAATTATGTAAATGTACTGAGACAGTTAAAGTCAGTGATCAGTTCCCCTCAGAGCTGAATACAAGTACTGAAATATACTGGCTTTATAGGTGCTAATGTCCTGAAGTGTAACATTGCCTAACTTGCTACTTGCCATCCTACTTCTGATCTTAGAAGCAAGGTCATGATCCTAAAACCTTAAAATCAGTTGCCAGTTTTTCTACACGCTTTGATGTAAGCTGAAGTAGGGCTCAAAGCAATCATGGATATACTTAAGCTACTTTAAATCAAAGTGACTATGGGAAGGGGAAGATGGAAGAAGCGGTGCCTTTGGAAGCACCATGTAAAAATGGAAATTCTCCCTTCCTGAAGCAACTCCCATTCTCTGCATATCTGGAGACTTTGTCAACAGTTAGTAAATTAGCTGTACTTTGTCTCCCATCTTTCTCTTTTGACTCTAAGACAGCTATAAAAGATCAGAGGCTGAGCCATGAAAATGCTCGTGTAATACTATTTAGTGAAAAATACTGAGCATCATTGCTCCAACTCAGTATTTAACTAAACTATTTTTGATGGACAAGGAATTACTACATTTAGAAAAAAACCCCAACCGACTCATTATCCAGAGAACAGATGGGAGAAATGCCAGATTACGTACCAGCACACAGATGAGTGCTTTCATTGGAAAACTATAGAAAGACATGTCATGGTTGGCTTAGGAAGAAGTGACAGATATTGATATAATCACATTAAATGCAGACTTTCCCATTTCATAGCTATAATTATTATTATTTGCAATTTTCAGTATTTCAAGCCTTTGTAGGTTGTATCTTTAGGAAATAGCTGCTCATATTTTCAATAAAACAGAGATTTCATTTTAAATTAAAGACTTTCGGTGTTCAAACATAAAGTTCATAATAATTTAGCTCATGAGTTTTTTCCCGCTGCTGTAAACTTACACTGATTGCACATAATCAAAAAAGTTAATTCTATAGTATTTCCATGAATTTGGTGCACCTGGGCTGGGACAACCTCAAGCTCAAATACAGGCTGGGCAGTGAATGGATCAAGACAAGCTCTGGAGAAAAAGGCCTGGGGCTATTTGTGGGTGGAAAGCTCAATACGGTGTAGCAGTGCATGCCTTCAGCCCAGAATGCCAACTATATCCTGGGGTGTATCCAAAGAATTGCAGCCAGCAGGTCAGGGGAGGTGATTCTGCCCCTCTACTTCATTCTTCTGGGACCCAATCTGGAGCTCTGGGGCCTCAACACAAAAATGGTGTGGACCTGTTGGAGCAGGTCCAGAGGGAAGCCACTGAGTTGATCAGAGGTCTGAAGCACCTCCCCTGTGAAGACAGGCTAAGAGAACTGGGGTTGTTCAGCCTGGAGAAGAAAAGGCTCCAGGAAAACCTTACAGCACCATCCAGATGCCTAAAACTCATCTTACTCTAAAGCTTACACACACCAAGAGAGTGACTTTCTTACTTTTGTTATGGATTTCTTTCTAAGTAGAACTTCACAATTATTTTCATCATGAGGGATCTGGTCCTATGACTAAAATGCGGCATAACCTTTTTATTATATAAAATAAGAGAAAAATTACACATGGATGTACCTTGCAGACATCTCAAAAGCACTTCCAGCTTTAACCATACCCTATTCTCATCAGTCTGTACTGCCATGTGAGATTTATCAATGACTTTCTAAATCCTATATATCAGTGCTGATTGGTGAGTAAAGGACTGGAAGGAAATCTCTTGAGTTCTGCATAAATGAATGGGACACAGGAGACTGCTGCTTTTCACCAGTCAACACTCTAAGATGTAACTTAGTGGCACATAAAGTGAAATTGTTTAGCCCTGATTTCATTGCAGTGACCTGATCTTTGGGAATCTGAAGTTTTTATCCTGGCAAATTGCCTGGTCCTTATCACTACAGATAAGAAAGTTAAAAATTTCTAGACATACATGGATTTTTGGGCATATGATTAGGGTCCTCTGCTTTTACACACTAATCAGGATTTATACACACAGGGACGAAAAGGCAATGGCAGTTGTGATTCCACTCTCCTTGTAAAAGCTGGAAGCTTTTTAAAAACAGTAAAGTTAGAGTTGTTTTTGAAGTTAGGAAAAAACAACAAACAAACAAACCAAACCAAACCAAAACAACCCCCCCCACAAACAAACAACAATAAAACCCCCCAAACAAACAAACAAACAAACAAGAAAACTAACTACAAATTAGGACCTTTGTTCAACAAGCTACTCAAGCAGAACATAAATCTAAAGCAACAGTACTTCCAAGTGAGGTGGACAGTAATCATTTATACTTACACATGGCACATACTTAAGTACCTTGATGAATTAAAGCCTAGTGTGCAACATTAAATTTGGGAATAGTCTCTTTCAAACTAATTCTTTTAAAAATGAACAAATAACCTTGAAAAGTACTACACCTTAAATGTTCTACACCTTAAACTTAAATGTACTACACCTGTTGGAGATAGCAACCTGCTGCAGGGAAGGTCAGCAGAGTCCAGTGGGTTAAAGCAGCCTAAATAAGCGGTCGTGAAACTGTTCACTTGTGCTTCAGCCAAACTTGTAAGCAAAAGCCAAGCAATTCTGCATTATGCTGATGTCCACGCTCTACCTTTGTTAAAGTTTGCCATTCACAAGCATTTTATTTTTTTCATGTTTCAGGGAAGTATGCAAAGAAGAGCACGTCTCCATTAGATTAAGGGTTAAATACAGCTATTTCTGCTCAGTTCTCGGTGCTTTTCAGAGCCAGTTCCAGAAACTTACTGCCTTTTTCTTGAGCCTGCTTGTAGTCACATTGAGATTAATGAGTTTTATGCACGAGAAGTTGGAGTGAAAACAATCTTGAAAACAGCTGACTGATTCTTAAGCATTGCATCATCCTTAATTCCAGAGGGTTGGAATCAATGGCACAGGGTCTAGCTGGAGGCCTGTCTCTAGTGGTGTCTTCCAAGGTTCAGTACTGGGTCCAGTGTTGTTCAACTTGCTCATCAATGACCTGGATGAAGGGACAGCTAACTGAGCCCTGGAACAGGTTGCCCAGAGAAGTTGTGGATTCTCCCTCGCTGGTGATATTCAAGAATTGTCTGGACACAGTCCTGTGCCACGTGCTCTGGGATGGCTCTGCTTGAGCAGGGAGGTTGGACCAGGTCAGTCACTGTCGTCCCTTCCAACCTTACCCATTCTGAGATTCTGTGAATACTGAAGAAAGAGCCTGGCACTTACTCAGCTGAATTGTTCTAAAAGTATCCACAATAATAGCTCATGGCGAGTTTGCTTTTATCTCTTTTACATCCTGGCTTTCCCTTTGCTTCTTAATTTGCACTGTATCTCACCCTCCCCTGCAGATGTTGTCTGGTTGGTTACAAGCAGGCATAGGGACCCTGGCAGACACTTTGTTGTGCTTAGGACAGGGATATTCTGTCTGACACAGTCCAAGAGGACCCAGACAGATTCAAGGGACTCACAGCTGTATTTATTTACTTATTTATTTATTTTTCCTACTCAAACCAAAGTCACACTAAGCTAGACATGTATACGTATACACACACACTCTTAGTAGAGGGATGTTTCCTAATTTTTGAGCTTTCCTGGAATTACACCCCTATTTATCCAATGCAGCAAACTCGTTGTTCACCAGTAAATAATATCACCTCACCAACAGTGCATTTGTGGAAGCAGAAATAAAGACAGACAAGAAAATTTCCTTTCTATGCTCACAAAATGAAAGCCTTAAGAGGGCATTGCATTTCCTTAATCAGTTAGCATTTGACATGTGCTTAATTGTAAAAGGTTTTATAATCATAATCAAAATGTATATTTAAAATTGCAGAATGGATCAGATGTACTCTCAGATAGTAAGAAAAGTTGTAACAAACACATTAAGAGATGTATAGTCTATCCCATGCTTCCTGTGAAATAACTCTTCAGTAGTCCTGCCAAAGTACAACCCTTGGGCCTGATTTCCTTAATTCTGAATATCAAAGATTTTTGGAACCTCAGACAAATTAATTGCCTTTTCTAAGAGCAATGTAAACAAAAAATTAATTTCTGTCCAAAAAAAAATGAAAAAAACCCACCAAAACCTAAATTTTTAAGGAAAAGCTGTAGCCCTCCATCTTCTGAAGCAGAAAACCTAATTCTGGTAAGACAAGATTTTGGGCAAAGGATGTGATTTATCCCTTAGTAGTCATTTAGCCCATGCTCCCAAGCAGCAAAACCCCAGGACTTTCACTTTGTCTGATATTCAGGCCTGGTGGGGGTGATGCCAAGACTGAGATCAACACAAGTGAGTGCAGGAGTCTTTCCCAGCACTGCCAATTAGTCCTGTCTGAGCCCAGACAAAGCAGAAAAAAATCCTCCCTTTCAAATGTAAACAAGAGAAAAATAAGAGAAAAAAGACGAGTGGGAAGCACCTGGAAAAAACGTTATGGCTGAGGTGAGCTTGAGAACTGCATCACAGATCTCTGCAAAAATGTTACTGTATTCTCTTTACTTAAATATTTATGTTGCATTTAATGCACTTTATGACCAGGAATAATCCTGCAGTATGAAAGAACTCAGTTTTTCGAAATCCTACTGTGTCAAGCAAGTTTTTCAAAAGAAACCCTTAGAAAGGCAGAATGATAACCAATTAACGATTTTCTTTATCCAACAAAAGAAATTTATTAGTCACTTATATCCTATAAGAATTTCTTCAGAAAAAAACAGAGAACCCCAAACCTAGGCCTGTCTAAATATTAACTGCACTAGGCTTTGCAAAATTAAGAAGGAAATGTTTCTTCAGTGGGTGGTATTAAATAATTTCCTTGAGAAGTCTATTAAGATCCTGGACAACATCATAATAGGAAGTGACATAATGGAAGAAAAGGTCAGGCTTATGGTGCCTGCAACATGATATGTTGTGGGACTTGTCCCCAAAGGAAGAATTTGGAGCTAAACATGGTATAGTCTGGACATAGCCTGGCTATTCCCACACATCTGTCAGCAGAAGGAATGCCTCACCATACTTTCCATCCCATTTGTAATCATGTGCATTTTTCCCTCCTGTTGGTCACCATTTATCCTTAACTCAGTTTTTCTGCAGCGACTGACTACAAGATGCAATAAAATACCAATATAATAATAAAGAAGCTGCTTGTGTGCTTTCTCTTCTCTTTTTTTATGCATTCACAAACTAGAAGAAAGTATTAAGAGTGTTAATTGTGTGACTGTTCCTGATCCCAGCTGGACCTGAGCATAGTCTACAGGCTGCCTTCTAGGAATTCGTGTTATACAGTGTGTAGCTCAATATTGGCAAATGTTTTGCTGTGTTACTGCCTCCGAACAGAAAAAAAACTGTAGCTCGTTCTAGACAAATGAAAGCCTGTGGGGGCCTCCCAAAAGTTAAAAAAAACCCCCCTCAAAAACATTCAGATAAAGGTTGAAGATATAAATGTCATGAGTTCTACATTTGTGTAGTTTTTATCAGGATTTTTGCCCAAAAAGAGAACAACAATAAGAAACAGATGAAAGACAAATTATATATAAGCCAAGGCAGGGCAGAGCTTCTTTAATTCCTGGGGGACAGAGGGAAAGGTAGAAAGAAGGTGCCAAGAATGATACTACAGGAAATCAATATTTTAATGCAAATTTTGCTAAATGCAGATCAAAGACCTTTTTTCCTTCAATTTGGAAAAGTCATGTCTTTCAAACATAGCAGAAGCTCTGCTCTGATAACAAATAATAATTGCATTGTAGTTATTGTATCTGTGAATTCAGAGCTGCTTCTCTAATGCCATTATAGGTGCTTTACTGAGACAAGTTGTATCACTGCAGAACCAGAACCCCTTGCCTCTTTCCCTCCCAGGGAACTCCTCCTAGCAAGGCATTTGCAACAGAGCATCAATATAATTAATTTCATTCATTTCCCAGGGCTGTTCTGACGAGAACAACTTTGATATTTGTACAGACACTAAATTTGCAACCAAAGATGTAGGTAGATACATTACTGCTGAATAAACATCACTCAAGTGCAAAGGAAAACAGGATGAATTCTAGAACTGGGCCAGAATTCCCTGCTATAAATACGTATATTAAGTGTGTGTATATCTAAGAAACTGCTGACACAGCACTGTGGAAAGCACTGCTAGAGGGCTTTCTGCTGCTGCCAACAATGTCATCATAAATCAGAAGGATTCTCAGGAGCAGCTCTGTGGTTAACCTGCATGAGGATATCCAACAACAGCCCACTGTTGCCAGAAAAGGACTCTTTGACACCGCTTGGCATCACCTCACACACTTAGTGAACCAGACTTTACACCTATTCCTTGCTTAGCTTAAGCAGATAACAACAACAACAAAAAAAGTAATTAGTATTCCATAAAAATCACAACAAAACAGGCATCAGTCAATATCAGGAAAACCCAGCGCTCTCTCCCCGATGTTGAGTACTTGTCCAGCCCACTTGTTTAAAGACAAATATTTGAACAGCTTTGTATCAGATGTACCTTTAGAAAACCAGAAACTGAGAGGGAAAAGAACACAAGAAATGCTTACTTCTGGAAAAGTTTCATTGCAAGAATGACCATCTACGGGGATCCCTGCAAAAATTCAGCTCGCAATGGAGCCTCTTGTAACATGAGAAAAATTGCCAGGACCTCACAGAGACACCCGGCAATTGCTGCTTCCCACTGCACATTGCAGCAGGATTGGGTTCATCCCACCTTCTCTGCAAAAGCTGCCTTGAGGATATAGACTTTCTCTGCTGCCTAGAAGAGGACGCTAGTGCTGTGCTTCAGCGTGCCTAAGATTACGTGAAATTAATTCAGCCTTTTCACCAAAAATAAGGTCCCATGAAAACTCCAGAAATTTCATAAGTTTTCTAAATAAACTGTCATTGCTTTGGTGACGTTTCTGTTCAGGTACAGTTTTCTAATGTTTTTCTCTAATGTTTCTCAACATGAAGTTTTCTAATGTTTTAAAGCTACATACTGAAAGTGGCAAAGTTGAGACTGCTGTTCACTAACTGCTGGGGCAGTTAACTCGCTGATGTACAAGGATGGACGTACACGGAGACAATTTGCAAACTTCCCTAAACCATGAGGAAAGATGGTCAAAATCAGATGCCTAAAATTTTCTTTTCTTCTTGATGGAATTGATTCTGTAAATAACTGCAAAAGAAAAGAATCAAATAGCATGCTACTGGAAGGGCAACAGTGCACCAATAGATAAATGAGCAAAGCAAACTAGTGATGCATTTCCTGACTAATTTGATGAAATCAGGAAAACAAGGTGATAAAACCACAAAGCCTCTCTACAGCATCTCTCATAATGTTGTCACTCAATATTTCTAAGAGTCTGTTTCTTTTCCTCCTGTTTTTTTTTTTTTTTTTTTTTTTTTCTTTTTTTTTTTTCCCCTGCCTGAGAGCTCTACAGTAATGTATGAGTATGATTTACTAATTATATAGTGACACCTTCAGTGTCAGGAAGAATGGATCAAGGTGAACCCTCAGTTTGCAGGAATGGCTATTTAAGATCCCTCATCTTCAAACTCAAGATGCATTGGTGCATTTGCTCCCAGAACAATAGTGCACCAAGATATTTTTCATGAGATATCATATGCCTTGGGCATTCTTGTGAGCAGCCAAAGCACACAGGACTCACTGGGAAGGAAATGAAGACATGAATAGCTCTCACCTCCTCTGATTTCCCAAGAGCCAGAGAACTTCATATGGATTATCAGATTTGTAAGGATTTTTTACTATTTTTCTGAAGTTTTGTTTTGTTTTCTCAAGGGTGGTTATTTTGGCCCTCTGGGGGTTTTATGAATTTTGTCTGCTCAACACTGTCTTGAGACAACTCACTGCTGGGATCTTAAAGACCCCAAACTGATTTCATTGTTGAAAGAGCCGTTCACCCTGCGGCCTTCATGTACCTTGCCTGGTTACCCTCTGATGAGTACAGATCTCTATACAGGAAACTTGAGACTCCATGGCCCTGCTCCAGGGGCTAAACAAAAAGAGGTTCTAAACTTTAACCAATCTGCCACCCTACAACTAGCAAGAGAGACTAATTTTCTGAAATCAAATCCTCTTGCCTGGAAACAAAACACATTTTTGGAACAGCTTTGGGTCTACTGACTACCATGAACCAAAACCAAGCAATCCTCCTCCTCTTGCCTCTGGACACCAAGGATAACTTCAGAAAGCCGTTCACAGAAGCAGTCAAACCTGAAAGCTTAGAGAAAGCATCAGCAGCAGCAGTCACAGGAAACAGACAAATCTAAGGTAAAAATCTAGAAGAGACAAAAAGGGTGCAACATACCATGGTAACACTCCTATGGCAAGGAAAAGCCCTCTCCTCAGAGCTGAGAAATAAAAAATCACTGAGAAAATAGGGACGCTTTTGATCACAGCAATGTTTCAATATTGTGTTTAAAAGTAGTTGGTTACTGGTGCATACAAAATAGTTAGATGGCCAAAAAAATCCATGCACAAAAAAATTCTTATTTGTAATACTCCAATACTGCTGTGGTGGATCTCTAGCAAAAAAAGTTGCCAATAACAGCTCACTCATTCTCTTTTTTTTACTTTGTATTCAGAAGTTGTTCCTCCTCAGCCTCGTCCCTAATAGCACAGGTAGGTGACATTTACCAATTTCATACAATGAATAGAAAATAGGAACTGAAAGGTCCCTTTTGGTTACTTTGCAGTTGTAGCTGGGTCTTCTGTTTGTACTTGAACAGAGCCCCGTCCACGCCTATCCCTTTCATGATATTATCATGAGGTTAATTACACCATTATCCAAAATTACTGATTGTTTGAGAACCTTGTTGAACTCTTCTCTTCCTGTTTTAAGAGATTAGCAAGGGTAGATTTAGCTTTTCAGGTGCTCAGTGTCCTCACTGTAAAAAGCAGCTGTCTCTTCAGCCCTGTACTGGCAATACGGCATCAAATTCCTTTCCAGAGCAGAGGTAGGGGCTGACTTTTCAAGTGACACTGAGCCCCCACAGTGTCTGCCACCACCTTTGAGAACCAGACTGTTGGGATGTGAAGTGAGGAACAAAAGAACTAGATCCTCCTGTCTTGCTTTTACTTCCTTGAACGGTACAAAAAATGGAAATCAACACAGAATAAACTGCGACCATTAGACAACTCTTTTAGACTAAGTCAGCTCATCAGAGCACATGCATGGCTTTTCAGGTGTTTCATAGAAGGTTATAATTTATTTCTCACTGTCCTGAGTAACCCAGTCACTTTAGAATACTACCAGAGAATCAAAACCATGGTAGAAAAAAATCACTAAGAAACACCTGGACAGTCTTACCAAAAAAACCTCAAAACATTTCCCACAATCACAAAGTTTCTTTTCCCTTTTTTTCTTTCCTCAGTAACTTTCTTTGTTCTTAAACATCTATAGCTATTGGAAGGAATGTTATCAATTTAAAAACAAAGAATGTGTTTGTTGTTGTGTTTTTCTTTTGGGGGAAAAAAAAAAAAAAGTCTTATATATTCAGTGGAGCTTTTTGATTCTGTGCCCAGATACCGACATTACAAAACATTAGACAAAATTATAGGTACACAGCGTGCCAAGAAAATCAACTCAGCATGGCTTGCCCAGGCTCTTTGAAAGAAGGCATGCACACTGTGTCACTATTATGATTTAAAATAGCTGGGCCTCCAGAGCCAGCACACTACTGTAGCACAGCTCAAGGTGCCTGCAGATGCCTGTAGCAGCAAGCCAAGTGATTAGCTTCAGCACTGCCATGAAAGCACCACTTTGATTCCTGTTCAATGTGTATCATGCAGCTCCGTTTGAGCACAAAACAAACCTCCGAAGAAATGAAAGGAAGCTTGGGAGGGGGGAGGAAATAAACTGAGCCTTTTACACTAAACCTCATTATTATTTACTATGGAGTGCAAATTTATTGGGTTCAATGGAGAGGGGGATTTTCTACAGAAAAGGAGAAGAAAACGGCATTTCTCATTGTAAAAGGACTTCTGCTTCTTTTGGGTATAAAATGGGTCACAAAAGCTTACAATTCCCTGAGCTCAAGGTTTGCTAGAGGCAAGCAAGAGTCTGTACATACATGCACATGCATCATCCTGCAGAGAGAGCCCTCTCAAATGCTTTCCATGTTACCTTCTCCCTTCTGCATCCCTAAGAATCGGGACAACTCCCAGGGATATTATGGACATGCTCTGACACTTCTCCAGACAATTTTTTTTGAAACTGGAAAGGATTTTTTTTATTTGTTCACATCAGTTGTTGGGTTTTTTTACAATGCCCTCCAGCTGCTCTGGTATCCAGGTTGGAATCAAGGTTCAAGCTGCTGCAAGTTCACAGATATCACAGGGTCCAATACACATGTTCAGGAGACACAGCTACCTCAGCCTCATGTGAGGATGAAGGAGGGAAGATCCCCATTCCATAAGTTGTTGCCTGATAATTGCCAGCTCAGCTCAGCTAATACAATTTCATCTTTAATTAAACCTCTAATTAAACCAGTCTCTGCCCTTACCTTTTTACCACCTTCAATTTGTGTTAACTTTCTTAGATAGTTTCAAAGAGATATCTAGTTGTCCCTTAAACTAATGAATACCATATTCTTCCAGGAGCCTTCTTGATGCTTTGCTGACTAAAATATTGGTCCTGTTCCTACACTTTTCCACCCATGTCCTAAAAGGAAAGAATTTCTGAGTGTAACCAGTATGTACCTACTCCGCAGGGATCCCTTAGGTTATTCAAAATACTCACTTTTATTGTGAATTAATAATAGACTTTAAGAATTTTTTACTAGAAGGAATCTCAATTTAAAGTTAACCTGCCTGTATTTTCCAAGGTTAGCAATAGCTTCCTCCAGAAGAAACAGTGATCAAAACATCACACAAAATGTTTGAAATAGTTCTGTATATGTAGAGATTATATTCTTCTGGACTTACATTTAACCCAATTTACCTCTAATAACTCATATTGGTAACTGGTTTCCTTTCCTCCTCCCCGCCCCCCCTGCCCCCCCCCCCCCACTACAGTCATACTACCAAATGAATGAATCCACATTTTTCTATAATGGTTTCTGAAGTTCTCTACTGTTTTTTAGAGTTCTCCTAGCAATCTAGTAGTAATTTATCTAGCACAGAAAATACCTGTTTCATTACTGCTGTATTTACATTGTTTTTATTTTATATTTAAAAGCTTAGAAGTCTATAGTACACAAATTTTCTGCTCTACTCTTTCACTGCTGGTCATTGATAATAGCCAAAATCCCAGCACCACTGGAAATCAGAACAGTTCCATCCACACACATGAAAAGGCTGGGGCTCTGAGAACTTTCAGCCTAGATGAGCATCCCAGGTTTTACTCAGGAGCTGGAGCTCAGATGTTTGAAGATGCCTTTTTAAGGCTACAGTACAGGTCAAAGCTTAGGGGGAAACACAGGGCAGCTGGAGAGAAAAATTAACTTGAATTATTATCAAGTGAGAGCTGGATTAATTCCATTATATTATGATGATTCTGCACTGCAAAGAGGCCATAGATCCTAAAGACTTCAACTCCCTGAGTGCATCTCTGTGTCTCTGAAGAGAGAACAATTCATTTCTTAAGTTTTTCTCCTGCACGTATGAAGTTAACCTTTCTTTGCTTTAGCTATTAATCAGCACAAGCCTCTCTCAGGAAGGGTGTGTGGAAGGTACAGATGAGGAACTTTACTACATCAAAATGGAGGTCAGTTATTTTTAGGGCTTTGTTTCACACTATAATTAATTTACACTCCTCTAACATGTAGCTTTTTGAATAATGTAAATGCAGCAGTCAGTGATGGATCCAACGAATTTGCTTGTGTCCTCATTTAATTGTATCTTCAGATATGCCATACGGAAATACTGGTCTTCTAAAGGCTGTGGCTTTCCTACTCTTATCTCAGAGCCCATCCACTGGCAGCAGAAAAAAAGGAGCCATCAAAATCACTGAAGCACTGGACTTGGTCAGTTTTTATTAAAGCAGCCATCTCAGGACTGAATAGGGACAAAAATTGGAGGAAAAAGGGAAGTATTTGTTTGGTCTTAGACAAAAGACTATGCATCAGTCTGGGTTCTCTTCATTTACCACAACTACTCAAGACCAAAAAAACCCACTCCAAACCACCAACAAAAGTAGTTCTTGTTTTGTTTCAGGTCTGGTGTGATGTTCTTTAACTGATTTTTCAGTGAAATTGTACAGCCAGTGCACAGAAAACAAAATGAAAGTGACCTTGTTTGTAGGAATCACTGTCCTTTTCATTCTCAAGTGCAGCACCACTCACTGATAATCCCCGTCTTCCCCTTTCTCTAGTCAAAGGAAATTACTTTCCACTGACTTTTTTTTCTAGCCGCCATGAGATTCGTAAATTCCTCTGCACAGAGATTCAGAAGGCTTAGATTCAAAACCAGCTTTGTCAACTGCTATCTTGGAGCAGATTTTGAGTGACCCATTCATTGTTAGCATTCTGTCAAGTTGGCTGTAGTCAAAGCTGTGTTGCAAAGAGAGCAGGACCAGTGCTGCCCATGCTAAGTCCAGAAACAGCTGGATGTTTCCAGATTATCACGCCCACACCAATAAGCCATGTGTGGATGCAGTACTACACAAATGCTGCTTGAGGGATCCCTGGGGCCCAGGCCAATGTGCCTGCAGGGCAAAAGAGTATGAACTCTGGGCTATAGCAGAAACTTCAGCTCTTGCATGAGTGAAAAGGTACTGTGTTCCTCCCCACCCACTTCTCATACCAAAATTCTGCTGAGAGATTATGGCAAAATCTTTGTGGGATTGGCTGGTTGATCTCAAAGCTTGGCCAAAATTCATTTCTGTAACATGGTGCAAACACAGAGGAAGAGGATCTGTGATTATGGATCAGCCAGTCTCTTTTTGAGAAGGAGCAAAACTTCCCCTTGACCATACCCTTTTTAAGGTGTAAAACTCCTCTGGTTGAAGCTCTCTAGAAGCTTGGGATAGAAGCAGAATAAAAGCTTCCTTCAGTACCTCGACAACCACAGTATACACTCACAGACACTGGTGGCACAACTGGAAAGTTTCCAGACAACTTCAGCTATGATGAAGCAAGGACGCCATTCAAGCTGACATTTTGAATATATTTTACTCTTGGGGTTTTTGTTTGGATTGCCTCATTTGCCAGGATTATCCTACACGATGGTCAAGCCAAGTCAGATGTTTCTGCTGCCATCACTAACTGGAGTGGCAAAACTGACGCTCACACATCCCTCTACCCCAGGACAGATAAACTATGACAACCAGAGACAAAGAACTGTCAAAAGAATCTGCCCCAAGTGCAAGTGTACCGGAGGAAAATCATACACGAGTGGTGGCTGCATCATGAAATGATAAAGCAGAAAAAGGACAGCCCAGGCAGGGCAAAGAGCCAAAGCACACTGCGATTGGCAGACATGTACAAACACAGACAGAGATGCAGATATGACTTCTATTGTCAACATATATTTTTATAGGGCTAATTTTAGAATACTTAACAAGGCTGTACACATTTTCACTTTGGAAACACAATCCATTAGTTCACTCTTTTTCTATGACTGGACAAAGGGCAGTATTTATTAGTGAAGTGTCTGACAAAGCCTTTAGTGCTGTTAATCACACCAGCTTCCTTGATATATTAAGGCTATTAGGACTTAACTAGATAAAGATGCACATGTTACTAAGTGAATCACCTTCTACCAGTCTAATGGAAACCAAGTGTTGATTAAGTGGAGTCATCTGCTTAAAAAACAGAGAGAAAAAAATTGAAATAAACCCAAGATTAACAGACGTCACAGAAGGGTCGATGGAGAGCAATGTTGGATCCAAGGCTTTTAAAATAGAAACTTACATGAATATTTGAACTCCACTGAATATTGCTCTCAGCTTGACTGTGAAAATACAGTATTTAATACAATTTGTTTAGCTTTCAAAACTACATGCATAATTATCTATATGCATGACAGTTTCTGTGTCATTTAAGCATGTTCAGTCTCCACCCCTAGGTTCCCGGGATATAAAATGATGTTAGTAGATTAATTTCTAGATGATTTAAAACGCAGTGTCTAAAATAGTCCCAGTTATACTGACTGGGTTGGTGTGGTGTATGTGTTTATATATGCAGTTCTCAAGTACCGAATGGTTTTAGTATTAATGGGATATGATTATGTTGAATCCTGCACTGGCCAATATAACTATTCAAAACTAGAGGGGCGTTTAAATGCAACACAAAAAAAGGAATGCTGATTTGTGTTTAAGTCCCAGACAAGGCTTAAGTTGAATTCCTGGCTGTGCCACACATGCCACTGTGATACCTCAGGCAAGTCACTTCCTGCACCTTAGCTGTAAAAGAGGGAAGCAATATTTTTCTTTCTCCCTTCCCTTCTCTATTTTGTGTGCTTAACCTGTCAGAGCAGGAGCTTTCATGCCATGATGGAAATAAAAAAGCTGCCACAGAGGTCCATCCAAAGGGAGGCAGCTGATCAGAGGGTTACACCCATGGCATACAAGGTCAATCACACTGTGCCAGATGGGGCTGCTGGATGGAACCACCAAGTGGAGTATCACATAGTTTGGGACAGAAATAGAGCCTTTGACTTGGGTTCATAGCCCTGTGCTAAATGCTGAAACAGTGGGATACTTAAAACACATGTAAATTGTTGCAATCATATTTGCTCTAGATTTTTATAGATTTTTTAATCATGCAAATCTTGAATTTTCTTGTTGAAAGGTGTATTGTAGTTTTGTGACAACCCCACTGGGTGGGACACAAGAACACAGATGCATTTAAGGAAACTATATTTGCCCACTTAGTTGCCTGAGCTCTAGGAGTGGTAGGTATATTTTGGACCATGTGCTTATATTCTACTTTCAGAGACTACCTATTTTACTTCTTATCTTCCCTCTGACTCCCCTAGACCTAAGCAGGAGTCAGACAGCAAAGGCTTCTTCTCCTGTTTCTCTTCCTGGACCAGTTTTGGTTTGCAATTTTTAGCTGAGGGTAGGGAGGGGTGGGGGGAACAGGAGGAGCAGATAGGGTGTCAGAAGGTATGGACATTGTGTAAGAAAGGGAGTATACCTCCCTTTTCTCTGAATCTTTTCCAAGAGTTGAATAGATTCCAACCCTGAAAATACTACAGCCTGAATAGAGTCCTTTCAGCTCCATCCACTTTCCCTCCCTGATACTCAACTGCAAATGAAAATAAAGTATTTTAATTCCAGCAAGACAACTCTAAAAACAGATCTTTGACAAGGAACAATTTCAACTTTGATGCATTTACTTTCAGTAAAGGTTCATCCTAGTGCATGAAACCCCAAATTTGCCATTTATGTTGAAATGTTTTTTGGTTGCTCATCTGCAACACACATATCCCCGCCCCCCAGAAAAAGCAGAGATGATCTTATGGTCATTTCCTTTCACCTATAAGAAAGACAAATAAAAGTTGTCTGTGTAGCATGCTGTGCACACGTGTTGTTCACTTAAATCCCTTTTCACTAATCAGCTCTACAGGGTATTTAATCCATACAACTTTTCCACATTCTCTCTCGGCATATGCACATGCATTTCCATTCCACATCAAATGTAAACACTCTCTACACAAGAATGATGGAGGCTATGTTTCAAATCTTGCTTGGGTTTATCTTTGAATGCCAGACAAAACAGTCTTTATGTGGTTTGATAAAAGATTGAGTCATCCCCATTTGCAGACCTTACATCCACTTGCCTACCTAATCAAATATAACCACCACCAGCAGATTCCCAAGTCAGCAACTAATCTGAAGAGTCTTTAAAAGATTCTTAACAGGCAAGGCATTATTTAATTCCTCCAATTTCTCTCCCTCCCAAAATTCCTAGATTTTATAGGATATATTGCATGTTAGCTAAAATTCCTCTGGGATTTCTGCTTTTAATAAGCAAGCAGACATCTTGTGTGGATCATAAGCACACAGCCACTTCCAGCGTTAAGAATTATGTATAAATGTATATGTATTTATATATGTAACACTTTGTATTTTTAAAGGTTTACACTCTGTCATTAGCATTATGCTTCGCAATTGCTGTCTGCATCCACAAGCACTAGAAATTTGCAGTAAAATCTATCAAAACTCACTTAAACAGGAATGATTCTCTTTAGGAGTATTTTTTTTCCCTTTTTACTCTTTATAAAATCCATAGAGGAGTATCACAGACGACTCATGCAAATGAGTCACCAGAGTTTAATTAGTCATTGGTTTTGAGTACTAGCAGAGCCTCTGTGTGCTAGCTTGAACTACTTTCAGCCAGTCTTCTTGAGAATAAAGATCATATTTTGTATCGTTTAACTTCACTTTTCAGTGCTGGGGAAGTGCACACTCTCATTTCCAGCAAAGAAGCTGATAAAGCGCTGTACTCTCACTATGTGCAGCTATTTATGCTCAATACTAGATAAAGATATATTTTATATATAATCACATTTACTCTGATCCAAGAGCTGACACTTTAGGAACAGACCATGAAACACCGTAAGTGCTTGTAACACTGTTCTGCAGGCCAGGTAACTATACCTAAGTTATTACACCTAGCAACCCTTCTACGGGTTACAGACAGCACTCAACATAGTTTATATTAAACCATTTCAAAATTAATGCAAAAATTGACTCTTTTTCATTTGTGCAGAGATAGGAACTAATGATCTTCAAAGAGAAAATTGGTGCTAACAAATGGATGCAAGTGAAGGCTACTCCAAAGACCTTGTGGTCTTCAAGGTATGGCTCTGCCAACCTCCCCATGGATGTTCTCTAGACAGGAACAAGGTGCTGCTTACACAGCCTTTGTAAACAGATCAGACCCAAGGCACGGCACAGCAATGTTCCATGAGGCTGTGTGGGTGATCACATATACAGCAGCAAGCAGTTGTGCATAAAGTCCAGGATAAAAAGGGTATCTTGAACAAATTTCTCTGTCCAAGTCTTGTTTCTAGTGCAAGGCTTGTAGCAGAGGGTGGTGGTGTTTTTTTTTTTTTTTTTTTTTTTTTTTTTTTTTTTTTGTTTGTTTGTTTGTTTGTTTTGTGTTTTTTTGGTTTGTTTTTGTTGTTTTTTTTTTTTTTTTAAAAAAAAAGGTTAAGAAAGTACATATGCATAAAATCATGGTTTTCCTCCTTTTTTTTTTTTTTTTAACCAACTCATCCCTGACTACTGCTTAAAGTACTTGCTAAACTGGAGTTTACATACAGACATCCTGTTTAATAATCCTCAAGTGAGTCTTTCTCCATGGCTTCACCTAATCTCTCTCTCAGTTTGTTTCTATTCTAGCTACTGAAGCTTCTGGCAGCAGTGAATCCAACAAGCAATTATTTTCTGTTTTCATTTTTTATCGTGTACGCCTGCGTGTATTCAGTCAATGCAAACCCAGCAGTGTGATAATTTTATTTTACTGTAGCTGGCAAGATGCGAAGCATAGGACACTGGACACAGAAATCTGCAGTTATTCATTGTTTACTGAAATACTATCAGATTGGTAAGAGAAAAGCTATTAAAACTGTAAGGCTGCCTAATGACCCAGACTGTTAAAGGATGTGCTTAGTTGTAGTCCAATTTATAGAAAATGGGCATCCTCCATCACAAGTTCAGCACGGAAATTGCTTCCGTATGCTTGTACTTCAGCATCTGGAAAAAGACTAAGGATTAAATTAATAGGGATACTTAATCTTCCATATGCCTCAATATTCCTCCACATCCCTCAGGTTATTACTTCTACATTATTGCAAGAACTACATACAAGATAAGTAACCGCTTGGTGGTGTTTGTTTTGACTTTTATTGATTTCACGTATCTTTTAAACTTTCCAGCCAAACCCACAGCTTTTAGTTCCATTTCTCAGTATTGGGAAGGCAAATCCTCACAGACTTATTGCAGAAGCTGCCAATATTTAATACCTGAAATGCCTAGTGCATGTTCGGCCCTGCAAAGTACTGAATATTTCCATGCCAGACACTTTCTGAAGCCAACTCTCCAAGTGATGGTTTTAACCTCGCTTTCCAGCACTGGCCAGAAAGCTGGGTTGTTTGTCAGTCTTTTACCAACAGTATCTATTCAACTAAATTCAATTAATCCATTTCTATTAAAAAAAAAAAAAAAAAAAAAAAAGTGCAACAAGGGCATCATCAGTCAAGGGCTTTTTTGAAGTTCGCAGTAATTGCTCTGCTACCCTAGGAAGCACGGTAACTGTTCCCAGGCCACAGACTGACTTTAAAAATAGGTGAAAAACCCACCAAGGTTTGATCCTATGTTAGATAATGCGGCAGTTTCACATGAAATTGAAAACATGGCCACACATGAAGAATTCTTTTAGGTGAACAAGCTGTCAACATGGAACTTTGTATTTTTGAACTGAGGATGGTGTAGGTGGTATAATACTTTTCTAAGTAAAAGGTTAAACTATCTAATGTGTGTTCATTGGATTGTAAATACGGAGCATCAAATAATGAGACATAAATAAATACAAATCTATATTTTCATTTGTGACAGAAATGCTGTCATAAAAGTACCATATCCATGGTGCTGAGCAAAACTATGTCACAACAGCCAAAAGAAGAAGTCCTCTCAAAGGCATACAACTTTACTAAAGCTTAATGTTTCTGCCTGCTGTGATAAGGGGAAACGAAAATGTTGGCTCCTCAGGTCAAAGAAATACCTTTAATGGTCTCTGCAGCATGTCCTAAACTTTTCTGCATTGAATTGGCTGAGAGTTCATTGTTAGAAAGGGCATGATTACAATTTGCCTTATGATACACTAAAATAGCAGATTTATTCACATTACAGTAAGATTCCTCTGCAATGTATAACTCAAGTTCACACATTTTTAAGCAAATCAACAAGATAAATAAGTCAGACGTGAAGCCTTTTGCAATGGGGGACTGCTAGTTGATTAGAAAGCAAGAGTGGAAAAGAGCAAGAATCAAGTCAGAAACTGGATGTAGATTTGTCAATGGCCATTCTGTTCCTTGGAGCTGAAGATGGTCCCAGGTGGTTTCTAACACATGTATGGATAAAATGAATACTCCAGTGAAACAATTACAGAAAATTATCTAGCTAGAAGAAAATGTCATACCATGTACATAAATGTTGTAAGATACAGTCTTCATCACTTTTTGAAAGCCACCTTGAACAAGCCTTTGCACTTATTTCTCTTTAAAAGTTATATAGCCAGCACTCAATGCTGACTATTTATCAAATATTTATCACATCCTTACAATTTTACTGACCTCTATATGTTTAGCAATCACAGACATGCTAGATGGAAGACAGGAAACCAAACTAGAACTCAAAAGGCCTGTGATAAGTACACTGCCTGGCAGCTTTGGTTTCCAACATCAGTTCAGATTTCCACTAGTCAACCCAACAAGCACAGCAGCACATATTTTAAGGTAGATGTTTTCATGTGATAGATCTGTTTTCAATTGATTTTAAAAGTGCTGCTATCTCCTTTCAAAGTAAATCTGAAAAAATGCAATGATGTCTGTATTGCTCTTTGGATTAGTACTGGTTTGAATATAAGGGTTCACCTTCTCAGCTAGAAGCATGCAAAATGTGTATAAGCTTGGAACTAATATTGTCTGTAGAACTGCTTGATTCACATTAAAGGTGTCACATGTCACTACCACCTATCTCCTGTACAAATAGAAATCTCCATTTAAATCTCTACAATTCAAAATTTTGCAACAGATAACATAACTCCTAATGTTCCATGTAACTGAAAAATACTTATTAAAATAAGACTTTAATTATGACCTTGACAATCCTAACACTGTACTTACTGTCAGATGCAGGAACAATTCTGAGTATGTAAGAAGGGATGCCCAGAAAACTGCTTTGGATTGCTAGAAACATTCTTGAAAGGCAAACTTAAAAGTGTTCAAATCATTGCAGAAGATTAAGTTCTATTTTTAAAAGAACAGAAAGAGAGCATAATGTCTACTTCTCAGAATGGTTTAAAACTTTTTTTGTAAACCTACTCTGGGAGGTCCACAGGCAGGACCTACAGACATCTGGGGCAGTCTGGTTTGCGGGGATAACAGGAAGAGTCCAGGGACTGGCCACTTTTAGCCTTTGCTGTATATTCTAGATGATTTTGTGCAGTGACCATATTTAAGAATGAATATCCTTAGGGCAGCCAAAGCAGCAAGCCTGGCTGATTACCTGAGAAGTGCAAGCTATGCCTGTTATAGCTAAATTAATGGTTGGCAAAAGGCTGAAAAAGAACAGATTAATGTGAAAATGAAAAAGCTAGCACTGCAATCATTTATAGCCAAGCTAAAATTAGTGCAGTGAAAGGAAAATAGGAGCTGCAGGGCACAGAATTCCCCAAGTGTGCTGTGGGCTTGCTCCTGGCTGGAGCTGCTGGGCACACCCAGCATTAAGCCCCTGGCAGGCAGCGTTTTCGGCGTGAGGATGAAGAGTACTGTGTGAGGAGGAAGGGCACTGTGCACACACAGCTGGGCCCATCTGGAAAAACTGCTTTTGATTTTGAGCTTGGTAGCAAGCCAGCTGTGGCCAGGTTCCTTGAGGGTAGGCTGAATAGTCACTTACAGATGTTTCAAGGATGAAAAGAGAAGGCTGGTCACCACAAATAAATTGATTTGCTGCTGTAATCCTGCTCAACAACATTCCCTGAGGTATCTACACACACACTTTTGGACCACTGGCATTTGGCAGGGTGTGTGAGCCCCGCCTGTGTGCTGCACTCCTGCTGTTATATTCCCACTGGACCACAGCTGATTGGGCTGTGGGCAGCCTCCTGCTGGAGGACACCTTTAGGAGGCACAGCATTTGACACCCTCAGCTTTGTGAGCAACAGAGAACAATGGCAAAGTGAAAATATGCCATTATTACATGTTGGATTTCTTTTCAGGAAGGCCTAGCAGGCTGTATAGTCTCTAGTCACATTCACATAACCACCTTTTAATGGTTTTCATGTCTTGCCAACATTACAGCATTCAGGAATCTGCAGGAAGGTTCTTGCAAGTGTGATTCATCCCTCTGGCTTTTTTATGTTAGGAAACAGTCCTTAGGTTCAGGATCATAAACTGCGTATATCGCAAGGTCTAAGTTTCCCCCAGTGCACAAGATGAACAGATTAGAGGACTCTCTCTTAAATTAGCGTGTTCCTAAATTTGCAGAAGAAAACACAACATTTTGCTGTTGGCAATACTTGAAAATACAGATTTCTGCCATAAGGATCATAATTCCTGTCAATACACTACTATTTAAGCTTTTTATTTTAAAATGTCTCTTTAAGGTGCCATCTTCTCTGTACTGCTGTGTGTATCTAGCCCTCCTCTAACTTACAGGAGATTTTTCAAATGCACAAGAGATGTTTAGCCTGCAGCACTGAAAATATCTCCTCCTGAAGTCCAAGACTGGAAACTAATTCACAAACAAATGGGATGAAACTGTTTAAAATATTTTGTCACCTAAAAAACTACCTGATATCCTTAACATAGTGTTCAGCTCAGGAAGGCTTTAACTGTATGTTGAAAGCATACCGTGCACCATGTACTTTATGGGAAAGAGAGGGCCAATCTCTGGGAGCGAAAATACCAAGAAATTAGCTTTGGCCACCATCTACAACTGCAGCAAAAAAGTGATTCTAGCACTGCCAGTGAGTTTTTATGTTAACCACTGTTTGCTGAGTCCAACTGAAATTCTCTATTTTTAGCCTTTCAGCTACTTTCAGATAAAATTCCTGCAGATAGGACTAGCTGTATAGGGCAGATAACATACAACTCTGAAACCACAGATGACCTCATGCAACTGCAAAGAAAGAAGGGTCTGTTACTTAAAGCAAGGCTAAAATTTAACCCAGCTATACTAAAATTATACAGGGAGCGTTTTACAGTCCCATTACAAGACATAAAAACCCAGTCACTATAAATTCACGGTGTACTTATTTGTAAGGATGTAAAAAAGAGTAATTAATAACCCCCAAACAGCTTATCTCTGAGCCGGTACAACACGAAGGCTTTCCCAGGCTCACTGGAGATTTTACAAATAGCACTGAGAAGCTGCTTTAGCTGCCATTTGAGAATTATTTGTCCACACTGAAAAGTCATTGCTCTTTGTCACAAGTCACAAGACATTTCTTAGTGTTCCACACTTTTAGTTGACATTATGGAGAGAAAATAAATAAATGTAATCCAAACTTTCTGGAAAGGGCTTCCATGTGTAAGAACACATATTAACCACAGATGTGAGAGAGCACTGCACAGTGATTCTTTTTTGCGCTAAATGCACTCTACCTTCCTCTCTTCTATTTTACTCTTCCTCTGTGCCCCCCCATATATCAAAAGTAACCTGTTTCCTTTAAAACACCATTATTTCCAGGAGAGAGAAGTGTAGTCCTGAGTACTATCATTCATGTTTATTAAAGTAATTCAGGAGAAATGTGTAAGGAACAGGCATGTCATGAGTGAATCAATGCAGATCAGGGCGCTAGTTTGTAGTCCTTGGGTTGTACTGCTCACACCTCCTTTTGTTTGCAGAAAATTTGCTCAATATTTCTTTAGAACAAAACTTTCATGAGGTTACCACACAGATCTTTTCCTCAGGAAAAAGTTTCAGTCTTAATAACTAATGAACAGATTCAGGTACATGAGTGAACGCTAAAGTAAAGAAATGCTTTCACTCCCTCACCAGATCATTCCAAGAGATGAGTAAAAGATTCAAACTACTCAACTCTACCTTTCTTTCCTGTGCCAGCACAGGCAAACCTGTATTTTTAATGACACAACATTTACCTGTCATCTATCTTCTCAAGCACAGACAGCATTGAAATAAAGGCTTTCAAAGCACTTAACTTAATTTGTGATTATAGAACGAGTCTGATTCTTTTTGGATTCACGTCACTTGGAAGGAGAAACTCCACTTATCATAAGGAATGAAAACCAGGATGGAACAAGGTTTGCTCTTTCTCTCTCTAGGGAACTGTAGGTGGAGTTATGTAAACAACAGAGCAAAGATCAAAGGCAAATCTTAGGGACCATAATATACTGAGTTATTAAAGGAACGGAGCCTTTTATCTATTCAGAGGGAAGGAAGTAAAGCATTGAGGCATATGTAACATATGCAATCAAAAATGAAAAACCAAAGCGAGTCTCAAAAGAGACTGAAATCAATTAAATTCTGGGGTTTTTTTCTTATTCTGTTAAAATGATGAGAACCAAAAATGCAATCTGTGACAAAAAAATTAGACTCCAGCCCCTGGAAAAGCCAGACATTCAACTCTATTTTAAGTTGAATTTTCCTTCACATCCTATGAAATAAGCACTGTTCGATCACAAACCATGTCCTCATTCACTGCCAATTCAACTGAGGCTTACCTTATCCTCCACTCTGTTCAGCCTGGCACCAATCGTGTTATTGCCTCGATCTTTGCTTTTCTCTGTGGAGCAAGAAACATATTCAAATTAATATATGGTGGTATAACAAAATAGCAGCAAACCACAACAGGGTGTGTTTAACTAGCCCACCAACACTGTGTAACCAAACACCCTCGCCAGGCTGATAGATCTGTTTCTTAAAAGTAGTTTTCTGTTTCTTTTTATAGCATTGGCCCACGCCAGGGCTTTTAATAGCCCTGAGTTTAAGGCATTTTTAATCTTAGTCTTACGCTTAAACCACAGAGCACAAAAATGTTCCCAATTTAGTTAATGTTCTGATTGCCACTTAAAAACAATCTGCCACTTTGCAAAGGACTCTACAGACAACTTGAATAACACACTTGGTAACATTTTATCTTTTTCCCCCCACCATAAATTATATAGAAAGATGAGTTTTCAAATGACAAAACCAGAAAATATTCATTAGCCAGACTTGTTGCAAGCAATCCCTTGTGCTCCTTTTCCAGTGTCTTTTCAAACCTATCAAAGATCTATGTGAATATTACAAATTTCATAAGAACTCTAATCTTAGCACACCAATTTATTGAATATATGGTGAGTCTCAGAAAGACTAGAGCTGACACTTTGAAGACTTCAGTGAAAGTAGGTGTTTTAAGAATGTAAATGAGAACAACCCTAATTTAAAAGTATTGATGACTAAATATTATTGCCAAAGCTTAATCTTCAGAGCACGACCACTTGGCACAGTTTAAAAATTTGGCAATAAATTGAAAATTCTTTAAGCAAGTATTTCCCATTAATTATATGTTCATAATTTTAGACACATCCTTTGTATTGACTTACCTGAGACGGAGATAAAAAGAGACGGCTTTCCTATGGACTGGTCCAACCTATAAAAACAAAACAAACGTTTTTAGTTTTATTCAGTCTGAACCAGCATCCTAACTCTCTCTAGCTGGAGCAAGGAGACCTTTTCACAAACAAGCAAAGTGAAGTTCAAATAATTCTGGTGTGTCCTGTGAGTGAAGCAGTTGCTTTATGCTAAGAGTAGCTTGAAATGAAAAGCATAGTAGCAAAATGGAATTTGACTTAACATTGCTCTACAGCTTCTTTAATCACTGTAAAGTTTTACAATGCCCATTACTTTTCCATGTGCAGAGCAGAAATTTGTCTTTTCCTTGTGCTATGGCAGCTTCCTTGTTGCATCTGTCATCTCTTAGCTGGCTCTTACATGCAATTCCACCAGATCAGGTGAGAGTATTGCACCCTCCAGGTGTGAAATGGCCCCTATCACATAGGGATTGCAGTCTATAGTCACAGTTAGCAGGGACTGAGGTAATATATACAAGTCCCAATCATCAGATTTTTATGATTTTTGCCTTTTCCTCCATGTGTGAAAAGAGAACTTTATGCAAATGCCATTTTATATTCCCCAATTTTGCACAGTCCTGCCAATATGGCACCTTTAACCCTGGCAGTTTTTTACCCGTGGTCCCCGATCACTGCCTAATTTACAAACATCCTTCTGGCTGCTGCTTAGGGGTACCAAGATTGGGCTTCATTGACGTACCTCCTCTGTAGCTCCTTGATTCGCACCATCAGGTTGAGGTGGCCCTGTGAATATTGCTCAATAACATCTCGGACATCGTAGGGCTTTCTGGCTTGCTGTAAAATCAGAGACAAAAAACATGGCCTTAAGTTACAAGGATGGAGGAATGGTCTGTGGCAATGTAGATGTTTTTCAAGAGTAAACAGTAAGTTCTTCTAGCCCTGTGTAAACATATGAGTTATTTTGATTGTTGCCACGATCACACAGAATTTCTGTGGAAAATTCTGACAGTTCTCATTTCATCCACTTTTGTTACTGCAGGTCTATATGCCCATCAAGAGATAATCCACTGAACTGGAGCTCAAAAGAACTTGGAGCCAAAAAAGATTTATCTGGCACTTTGTTCAGAAGACTGTGCACACTCTAGTTCCTTCAGGAAATAAGGTTCATACTCCTTGGCCACTCAAAAATAAAGAGGTCTTGCACACGCACAAAGCCCAGTTCTCAGTCAGCAGCTGGGGCTCACAGTTCAGGTCTTACTGTGGGAAGTTAAAGCACAGTCCTAGAGGAAGGTGCAAGACTGATTTCCTCTTCCAGAAGGACTGTCTGAGCTTTCAAAACTGCTGGGAAACACCGGTGCAAGAAATGCCCCATGTCTGTAATTTGCACCTCACACATATGAAAGACTTCATCCAACCTATTATTAATAAAACAACTTTTGTGTGGTATAGAGGCAATAGTGTCAAGATAAAGGAAATTGTATCAACCTATAAAAGCAAGTTAGTTGAAGAACATGTTGAAGGGTGGCAACAAATTAAAGGTATCTTAATTCTTCATCTAGAATCTAGAGTCCAATCAGTGCCAGAACTGGTGTTCTGAGCACAGGAAAGACATGGACCTGCTATGACAAGTCCACAGGAGGCCACAGAGATAATCAGAGGCTGAAGCACCTTTACTATAGACATGGTCAAGAGAGTTGCGCTGCTCCACCTGGAGAACAGAAGGCTCCAGGGACACCTCACTGAAGCCTTTCAGTATTTTCAGGGGGCTTTTAAAAAATATGGGGACAGGTTTTTACAAGGGCCCGTAGTGGTAGGACAAGGGGGAAATGGCTTCAAGCTGAAAGAGGGCAGGAGAATATTCTTTAGGAATGTTATTAGGAAGAAATTATTAGGAAGAAATTCTTCAGTGTGAGGAAGGTCAGACACTTAAATGGGTTGCCCAGAGAAACTGTGGACACCCTGTCCCTGGAAATATCCAAGGTCAGGTTGGGAGGGGCCCTGAGCAGCCTAATTGGGTGAAGATGTCCTTGTTCATGGCAGGGAGTTTGCACTAGATGACCTTTAAAGGTCTCTCCCAACCCAAACTATTCTATGATTTCTGACTCATTTGTTATGCTGTTTATAGAAACTCCACAGATAATTTTCAAGGTTTTGTAAAAACCTTGGTAACACTGAGTTACAACTTCTCCTTTCTTGCTTCTTTTGAGAACAAGGAAAAGAGAGTGGGAGCTTCTAAGATACCAGAATTTGCATCCCTTTCAAAGTCTCAGAAGTATTTTGTCACCTGTACTTCAAAAGCAGATTTCTTTGCACTGCTTTATCTCATTTCCCAAACTTCAGGATTTCCTCAATCCCATGCCATAAATACCATTCTTTTTTTTCCAAGCCAAAGGAAAGTGAGATACCATACAAAAAACAGGCTGTGGAGACTGTGGCACCTTCACACAGTCCCCTGAACCTGCCTGGGAAGTAGCTCCCACATTTCATGACTGATTCCTTCAATAACATCACTTCATCAAATTACATTTCAGTCTCCCAGATTCCCCCAGTCAACTGCAAGCCTTGGGTGAATGTGAGATACTCTCTAGCGGAAGGCTAAGCAGGACTGGGAATGGCTTCAATCTAACCAAGGAGCACAGAAGACCCCAAGCATCCCAACTGCTTACACACATAAATCATAACTAACATGCACAAAGTAAGAAATGATTCTGTGATGACATAAGCCTGTGAATCTTTCCACGGACTAATACTGTATACATGAACATATTAAAAAAAAAGAAAAAAGAAAAAAGAAAAAAAGTACTATAAAAAAGCAAAAGAGAAACCTGCAAGTTTGAAAGTTTGAAAACGGCAGGTTCTGAAAAGGTGTTCAGTAAGAATAAAGATGCAGAGCTTTCTCCTGCCATCCTTATACTCTGACACAGGAGTCTGACAGTAGTGTTGGTATTTCACTGCCTCTTTTTCATTTACAGGGATGTTTCTCTCTCTTTAAAACAAGAACTGAAAACCTGGAGTAAATATATTTTATGAATGAGGCTACACTTATGGGTATGACTGGTTATTTAAGTCAGTACTGATTTTTCTGTAACTGCTTCATATTGAAAGCTGATCTTCTATGAGAAAATACTCTTGATGTTGACCATATAAAAAACCTGCAGCAGACAACAAATTAGTATGGAAAAGACAGAAGTAGAAGCCAGTCCCACAGTTTTCCTTAACTGCTTCTCCTCCTTGCTTTTGGTTCTCTGCTAAGTACGCAAAACTCTTTTAATATGTTAACTCTTCTTAAATACGTTAGAATTTCCCCCATCATAAATGAAAGTTTTTAAAGGCACAAAACCCAATGGCAAATATTAAATGTGTGCCACTGGCTGTGGCTGTTGTTCACTAGTAACTGCATGGGCAGGAAGGCAGACCTGGGAAAGGGGAATCCAGGAAAGGGGAATTTCTGGGAAATGCAACCAGGTAATATCAAATAAAATGGGCAGGCCATCCTGTGAAATACAGGACACTGAAATACATAGTTTAGTACAGCCCAGTATGGAGATTAGAAAAGATTACACAGAATTCATATGAATCACATAATATGATGAACTACAAGACTATAAATGTAAGATTTTCCAGGGAAATTGTAACAAATCAGGCAACAGTTATGTCATCGGTGGAACTGCAGCCTGTATTTTTAATTTATGCTATGTATAGAATATTTGCCATGGTAAAAATCATACCACAAGTTAAAAAGCTATTTTAGAAGGAAATTAATTTACTCAATTGGAAGAATTTACATGGAAAGGAAATGTAAAAAGTTTTCAAAATGAAAATGTGAAATCAGAACAAATTCCTGGTCTCTGTATCTGTGATGGATATCACAGGTGTATCCATGTACATTAGTTTTAAGACTTCTAGAAACTTTCATAATTGGAAAATAAACATTATCTACTCATAAATCAAGCTAATGGGATAACTGAGTATGGATTTTTTTTTTCCTGAAATTCAGTTGTAATATTAGATTGTGTAAAAAACATCTGCTTTACAACTAATACATAAAATTCATTTTTGGTAGGTAGGGTGAGCAAAGCCTAGAAAAGCATTCATTTCTAAGTCCCTTCCTTAACCAGAAGTCATTCACCTTCACTGATGCACAGGATTTGTGTTGAATGTGATCGTTTGTATAGAATTTGAAAAAGTCCTACAGACTTTATGAGAACATAAACAGATCCATAATAAGGTATTAATTCTTTATAATATTATGCTGGGATCAGGGGATATACATGGGCATCCTCATAAGGACTATATTTAAACCTGACTTTGAAATACAGCCTAAATTTCTCTCCTTCTTTTTAAAGAGGAAATGATACTTCACAGAGACTTGCTTTTCATGTCCTTTGAAAATCTTCATATCCCTGTTTAGCTTTTCTTTATTTGTTTTAATTATTTATTTAGTTTTAAACAGGAAGGCTTTGCTTTCTAACTGGCTTTTGTCCTCTGATGCCATCACCCCCTTTTATTAACTGAGCCCTTCCAAAAATATATCTAGTAAAATTTAGGCCTACAGGTGTGTCCTGCAAACAGCTGGTATAGTTTAAGAACCATGCAGAGTTCATGCTGGGACCTATTTTGCAAATTTTTCCTCTTCCTCTCCTTCTTCCTATGCTGCCCAACTCAAAAGGTTCAGAGGCATCTCTAAAAAACCACTCCTTTAAAGTGCTGGCCTTCCTTAATGTTCCAGCTAATTTTAAGCATGAATAGCCCAATGGACTTCAGATGAAATTGGGTTGTGAGTTTGTGGGTTTTTTCAACAGTTACCGGAAGAAAATATCTGGATTTTCTTTTTTTGGAACATATATTTTACATAAATGTAAAGCTTAGAAAGAAAACACCTACTAAAGACCAGTGGTAAAGACCTCTTAAATGCTGAAAGATTAATTTTTAAAATGCATCTTCTGTTTTACCTTATTCTCAGACACTACATTAGTCAGCTTATTAGGAACTGTACAGTCATTACTTGGCACATGTTAAAACAATTTAATTTCTGATGATTATTTTATGTGCAAAGAACAGCTTTACAATGTACTTTTGATGAAAGAATAATGATAGTGGTTATTGCTTAATTAGGAGAGATTTTCAAAAGCACCTTGTGGCTTGAATTTCAAGGTGACTTTGTGCATTAAGTTACTTGGATGCCTTAGAAAACTGTACCTTTGGTGCTCTCCAAATTTTTAAGCTTGATCATAACTTTATATTCAGAAATTATGGAGAAGTATCAGATATTCCCCTACTTTGCTACTGGAGATTCTGCTTGTGAAGAAACAGCAGCACATCGCTTGTACACAGGAGACCTAAGATCCACCCCACTTCAGCCAAATGACAGTTTTAGTTCTTTAGCAGCAGCTAATATTGATTATTCAGGAAGAAGGGAGACTGCTAAAGAGAGATGAGAGACAACCCTGTCGAGGGATTTTGTAGATGGCCAGGACTGGGCCTTTGGCAGATGCAAAAAGTGAGAGTACAACTGAGAAGCCAGATTAGCAACCGAGATACTGAGCACAAACAAGTTTCAAGTATGAACTGAATAGTCCCATTCTATTCAGTCAAATGCTTTTTCAGCTTCTATCAAATCATCTGCCGCAGGGGAGTTTCATTTATTTGCCAGGTGGATAACGTTGCACACAGTGTTCAGGCATTTTCAAAACCTGTTTCTGACAAACACCACTTGGGAGGCAGATCTACAATGTGCGGATTTCTTGTTATTAAGCAGCTTAGTTAATACCTTTGGCAAATATTTTATGACCTAAATTTATGAGAGCAATGATTCAGTAATTACCACAGAGCAAAGGATCACAATCAAGTTTTGGAATGAAAATAAATTAGATTTTAATGGAACTTGCCACATTTAGGCAATTATTCACATAACAGCAGTGGACACATCACTGGAATAGGTCACATCCCTTGCTAAGTTTCAAGTGCTGACCAGCAAGTGCTAAGAAACTTGTCAGCAAAATGAATATAAATATTATCTTCAAGTAGTTGAGACAGTGTGCCTTTCTTAATTTTAGTGTAATACTGATAATAAAAGGCATAATGTACTAGCAGAAACTTTTTGAAAGCACTCTCTTCAAGAAAACTCTGGATATGGGACATTTCAGCCATAATGGTGACAATCTGAATACACTATACACAACTAAAGCAATTTTCTGACAAGCTCAGTCAACCTTAGCCATAAATCAGCTTGAGAATTTTGGTAAAAATGAAAATATTCAAAGTAGAAATTTTCTAAAGAATTCAGGCAGTGCTTCTGAATTTTACAAGAAATCAGAATTGTGGGTTTGCAGTAACAGCAAACTTTGCCTTACAGATATAATGGACTGTTAGTCATTGTCATCATCATCGTCATCATCATCATTATCATCATCTTTTTGATTTTAAATTTTTTAGCCTTCAAATTTGAAGGAGAAAAAATACTCTCCCTTTTTGGAGGGTCTAGATTATAGGTGGGATACCTTTCTGATTTATTGGAAGCAGTATAAGCTAGGTCATGTACAAAAATTAATGTAGGCAGTTAAGCCCCTCTCACCTTTGCATTTTCAGTTGTGAAGCTTGTTCTCTGGAGATTATCCCTTGTTAGTAATTTTAGGTAAGGTAATATATTTATTACCTATATATACATTCACCTGGTTTAAATCAAGCTGAAGGCTGTCGACATGTGCCTTTACTGGTTTAATGAAATTGATTTTTAGAAAGTTTGCAGTCAGAATTTTTTATTCAGACCAGGAAACAAGGTTAATCAGTTACTGTTAAATGCTTATGGCATCACAAGACCACAGCAAGTGAAGTGGCACATGGGAAATGTATCAGTGAGGGCCAGAGGAGGAAAGAGAATCAGTATCTCACTAACTGGGAAGGACGTCTCCTACAATGAAGAGGGGAGAAAGGAGAAGAAATGAGATACCTTCCAATACACTAACAAATTTCCACCTTGGTTTCTTATCAGGACTTCATTATCATTGAGTAAAGGACAGAAACAAGGCTGAGGTAGTATTTTAATCTCTAATCCTACTGACTCGGCATGAAAGCAGCACACAGCTCAGAATTAATGGAGACATATGAGAATGTTTGCACTGCCAGAAAGAGACAGCGATAACAGAGGGCTAAGGGTCAAGTCCATTAGCAGAAAATAACATTTTAATTCAGACTGCATTTCAGGAGTTTAGCCTATTTCCAGTGCATCCACAGTTGACTAACCTGCTGCAAAACAACCACCCTATTGAAGGAGGGAGAGAATAGTGGGTGTAGATCACCATTACTGAAATGAATTGTGTTAGTCTCCCTTAAGTTTCTAAAAGAGACAATGAATCACGAGAACAAAAGGGTTTGTTTAGAAAAAGGAGCTTTCTGTTCACAACTCACCTGGAACTTTTTTTTTGCCACAAAATACTGCATCCTCCGAATCACCTTGATGGCAGCGCGGTGGTGCTCCCGCAGCCTGTGGAGAAAAAACAGGAGGGTGAGGGAGGCAAGAAGCATCACCATCTCCATCCAGACAGTAAATACAGCCGGCTGCAGAAAGTCCTTCATCAACACGTCAACGTGCAGTGTAAGTTGTTGTGATCCAGCCTGGCAGCACAACACACCATTCTGGCTGACCTACCTCACCTCCCAAGGGGCTCTGAAAATCCAGGGTTTTATCTGATCCATGCTAGGTTTGCGTCCATTTCACAGCTAAATGGGGTGTCCACATAACCTCCTTCTGTTAGTCTAAGCAAACCTCCACAAATCCCTCCCAGTTTTATTTCCACAAAAAACCCCCAAACTCTCAAGTTCCTGCATATCCAGCCACAAACAGTTTTTAAGCAGTCACTCTGGTTTTTAGGATTTTTTTTTGTTTGTTTGGGTTTATTGAGGTGTTCACCCCACGATTTCTGTATAACATGTTTCTTCACTTACATGATTTTTTTCCCCAAAGAATTATTTAAATAAAAAACACTGAAAAGATTTTTGATCTGTTGACTGCTAAACAATCCAAATAATCTTGTGGCTGCTGGATGTAACATCTACATACATATCTATCCCCAAAATGAACTGTAACTTAATGTAATGACAAAATAATTTGACAGGTCTTTAAAAAATATACACCTCTCTTTGTGCACATGCATATGATCTGACAACAGAATAAAAAGGAAAATAATTTGCTCACTGTGCTTTTAAATTACAGATTTTCATAGAGTCTGACATTATTTTTCAAACAGTGCCCTAAACCCAACAGTTATTTCAAAATTTTCAAAGCTTGCAAAAGAGATGCATTTTCTTAACATTAAAATATAATATCAGACATTAAGCCAATTATTCAGATTGCTCATTCTATTACTCTTACCAAGATGCACCTAAATGACATTACAGCACCATCTTTATTTCCACTGTAACTGCATGAACATCTAGTGCTTCTAACTCTCACCCCAAACAGACTTCTAGTGATGGCTTCGGGAGCAGCTGTAAACGCAGTTAGGTGTTCCAGATGTTTTATCTTTATAAACCTATTATTATTAATACTGATAGACTGGCATACTGCGATTTTGCAGTGCTTTCTGTCTGGACTGAACATGACAGCATTCATACTAAGGGGTGGAGAAGTCATACTTAAGTTCTATAAAAGTTTGTGCAAAGTTTGTCTTTAGTATGTTACAGCATGGTATCACCCAAGTATCCAATAAAATACCAATAAAATGGGTATCACCCATTTTATTCAGCTAAATAAAACCTAGAATTCTAGGGAGTATTCAGGTTCAGGATAGATCTCCACCAGCAAATAAAAGTTCTGCATGTGCAAATGGTGGATATCTGTCCTCTGAAGAGGTGTAGCTGGGGTGTCACCCCTTCTGAAAACTCCCATTTTTTAGTAGGAAAACAGCATTCTGCAAAAGCAGAACAAAAAAAAAAAAAGCCATCATTTTCTACTTCTAGCTATTACCTCTCAGGTGGATTCTTTCTGTTACAGAAATGGTTCAGACTTAATAACAACAGAAAAGATTATTTTCTTCAGAAATAGCATAAAATGCATTGCTTTTCAAGCTAATAACATACAGCTTTTCACCACAGGTCTACAGATGGCTACGCCCAAGTGTATTTATATAAATCATCTGTTCCTCAATAATTATGCACCAAACCTGCAGTTGGATCTGCATAGGAAGTTTTTTCCCTCCTAACACCTTCCTGAGGTGTCTTAGAGACACTGTCTCCAGGCTCCTGCTCCCAGATCTGACTGCAACATCATAGTTTGAGTTACAAAAATGGAAATTGGCTACTCTTGACTGGAATGGCTGTGTGTTTGAATCGGTTCCCAGCGGACAGAGTTAGCCTAATGCTAGTTCAGGGTACCCCTGTTCTGTGAGCCTATGCTGCATCATTCTGCTGCTAAGGACTTGGATGACTTCCCTCAAACCCAAGGAAATAAAGTGTTTCTGCTTTTAAGTTCTGCTTCACAGAGATGAGAGCCAAAAAGGTAAACACTGTTTAATTTTCTAGTAAATATTAAAGGTATGGTATCATGCAGCTACACATTCTATACATAAAAGCACACAAAAATGTCTTTTGACAAATAGAAATATATTTGAATTGACATAAAACTGCTTGTAGTGTTTTGGTTTATGCCTCATTTCCTCTGGGGTGTTCTTCACAGTCCATTATTTCTGAGTAAAACATTTTTCTTTGGGGCAGCCAGTCACCAGTAGAGCACACTAAATCCCTCACCCTCTATCTAGAGGAAAAGTCCCATCTATAAGCAAGGCGGGAAGATAATAAAAATGGTATTTGCCATTCAGCAAAATAACAAAGCTATACAACCAAAACAATTTTCCAATGCAGCTATTCACCATCAATCATTTGTCAGTGCTAACATGAACTACCATGCCAGGAGGGAAAGTTAATATTCTCGTTTTAATCCTTCCCATTTCCAGCTCCAGTGGGAAGCCTTACAGTGAGCTTGTTTCTGCTTATGCTGTAAAATATAATTCTGCACAACAGGCTGTCCTGATTCCCCAAGATTAAATGCTTCTGCGATGAGAGAAGGGAATAAAGGACTTAATTAGTAGCCAAGGTTATGATTCACAGTTGTTTGAACTCTTTGGCAAACTGGTAACAAACGCTTTAGTACATTGAGAGCTTAACCATTAACTGGTGCTATTTATTTGTTCAGCCACTTATGACATCTCTGAATTCTGGTTATAGAGGGGCTGTCTGCAGCCTCTGGGCACATGGAGCACGTTTAGACGTGAGATAGGTACTCAATGCATTACTGCCCTCATTTCTGTGAATGCTTTATTTTTTTTAGGAATATGGCTGGCAATGACCTCATCTGAGTGTGCTGCCAGAGCCCAGCACCTCACCTTCCTGGTGTGTCCATCCCACAGTTGGGTGGAGACACCCTTTGGAGAGGCAGTGCTGTGCACAGTGAGTCTCTGATGGCAGTGCAGAAGGGGTTTTCAGGGACTGCTGGGGTACTCCAGAGAGTCTTTCTACTGCAGTGTAGCTCTGTGAGCTAAACTCTCCCGCAATTGCAATCCCTCATTTTCAAATGTTTTGTTTTGCCTGACTTTAGGGGAAAGCTTGTTGGATAAGTGCATTAGCAACAGGGTCAGCAGGCCTTTTGCCCTTTTGGCATCAAAGCTATTTTCCTCTCCCGAGCATTCATCAGGCTTTGAGCCTCATTGTCACCATACCCATCAATATCATAACTGACATCTGAAGGAACTTGCCAAACACCATTTGACTGATTCTAATAACCAGCAGCATGTCACCTTAAAAAAGTAATATACATGGAATGCCTTTAAAATCAAGCTAAAGGTTATTATTTCTGTTACTGGACAACTTCTCAGCCTGCACACTTCTGAAGAAAAACTGCCAAAAGCTTTCACTGGCTACCAGTAATTTTCTTTCTCAATATGAACAGGACATCAAGATCACCTTGAATACAGCACATGCTATGTGACATTTCTCATGGACTTAAACTCACAGAATGAGGTCCTGAAGCCACCAAGGAATCTACATTATTATAACCCTAAGGAACCCAGAAGGATGAAGAAGGATGCAACAAATCAACCGAAGACCATCCTAGCTGTAATAGGGCCAACAGATTCATACTAACCTATATTATTTGCAGGTATAAACTAGGCCTGCTTTATATGTGCAATGAAAAACAACCTGTTGTGGATGCAGACACTATTCAAAGCATAAGAAATGAGGATTAAAAAAAAAAAACTGGCAACAAAATTAATTGGATTGAGCATCCACATCAAAGAAGGCCTGGCAGAATTAAATTACTAGAATTTCTAAGTTTTTCCTGCTTCCTTTAGTTGTTAATATACTTAACCTACAACCAGTCACTTGGAAGAAACCTGATCTCTTCATCAGTTCATCAGAAATCCAAATTGGAATTTCACTTAAATTGGAAAACAAGCATGATGAAGTACTTTATGTAATTCAACCAACATTCCCATTTGATTGGAAAGTTGTTATACATTATTAAATGAACTGTTGTAATTCAGAATTTTGTACATTTGACTACACATTGTTAATTTTCCCCAAAGCATTTAGCCAAAACCTCAGCAGGTTTCTGAAGCTGTGGCTCATTCCACAGTCCCACACTCACTGACAGCCACAGTGAATGTCACTGTTCAGTCAGCACACACCTGCCTTCTTCCTGCCAGGGGAGATGCAGGGCCACCCCAGAAGAATGCTCTGAGACAAAGGCTAAAACTTTTTAGTTATAAAAACTATGTGGCTTTATGAAAAAGGAACTAAGCAGATGCATGGTTCAGTTGCTCTATTACTCAAGAAAAATAAACCCTTTTTAAAAATTAAGTTTTACAAGATTATTCCCCCTCTGAAATAAAGTTATTTTGATAAAGAATCAGAAAGGAAAAGCAATTATTAATTAGAAAAATTTATTGTCCTTACAAAGCTGCTAAATTTTACATCAAACCCTTAGTAATTCCATTAGAAGTTTGTTTCCCTTCTCACCTCAGGAAGGTGTTCTACATATTGGTTTAGTGTTAACAGAAATATTAAAGCAACAGGGCAGAGGAGAGGTGGTGCTAATTTCCTAAGTATAACACTTGCCTTTTTGTTCATGTGCAGAACATTTCATTATCAGGACTGTAATGTCTGGCACAGACCTCCCAACGTACACGGACACTGATATTATCAGAGCTAAAAGGTCAACCTTGTCTATTCAGAATAAGTTTAACAAGAACGAAAACTCAGTTGGAGAGAGACACAGATTTATAATATCTTTTACAAAATGCCCATTTCTCAGTAAACCTAACACTGATTTGAAGACAGGCTCAGTTTTTAAAACCTATTTAAATTCCCTGCAGTCATCATAAATTTCTGACTTGGGACAGGGTAAAGTATTAAGAAAGAAGACTGAAGTTAGTTGGCCTGAAGCTTTTGGCAGTAATCATTATTTAGATTTGAGCTTTATCTTTAATGCATCAGTTTTTAATCATATGTTGTGCATGAACTGAAGTATTTTTTTCCATTCAGGCACTGAAAAACATTCCTTGTCACAGAATCTGGTGGATGACATTCAGAGTAACTACATTAAGCCATTTCATTAGTATATTTAAGTCTAATGAAATCTTCCAGCCTTAGTCCTCCAGGCACTTCAGGTATAGAATACGCTGTGACTCAACCTTAATCTGTCATTCCCTGCCTATTCCCAGTTGATGGGAATCTCTCTGCACATTTTAGATGCTGAAAATTGGAAGAGATTAGGTTGCATTGCTGTGTATACTGAAACAGGAAATACTTGATCACCATGCCCAGGGATAAAGTCAGAATCACTGATTATTTCCAATATTGTTTGCTGCCCAGTTTCTCCTTTCATTTGTTGCTACTTTAGCAACTGTTGTTTGCCATCATTATGATCAGGTTAGTGAAGGCTCTTTACACATAGCATGGCCCACAAATGATTTGCAAAAACTGCCTTAAGGATAAACCAGTAAAAGCTGCCCAGAAGTGTTAGGAAAGTATGATGACATTTGAAGAGCAAAACACTTACAAATCTGAAGTTTAATTAAATGGGCTTAGTTTGCACAGAATCACAGAATGGTCTGGGTTGGAAGGGACCTCAAAGATCATCTCATTACAACCCCGTGCTGTGGACAGGGACACTTTCCTCTGGACCAGGTTGCTCAGAGCGCCTTCCAACCTGGCCTTGAACACTTCCAGGGATGGGGCATCAACAACTTCTCTGGGCAACCTGTTTCAGTGCCTCACCACCCCCACAGAAAATAAATTCTTCCTGATACTTCATCTAAACCCATTCTCTTCAGTTTGAAGCCATTTGCCCTTGTTCTGTCATTACTTGCCCTTGTAAACAGTCTCTACATCCTTCCTGTAGGCTCCCTTCACTAAATGCTCCCATAACATTTTCAGTGTAAGCAAAGTTGGAAACTAGTGACGAGACAAATCAAATTTGGAATTCATCTATACCCCCATGGTTCTCACCACTGGCATATTCACAGGTTTAAATGCAACAGAACTACAGAAATAATAGATACACAGAACAAGAATAATCACAAGTAGAACGTAAGCTAGATTTTTAAAATTTCTTTCGTCTCAGCATTCAAAGGCATTTTAGTAATTACTCGCAAGCAATCTGTTTACGAAAGATTTACATCTGCTGAACTCCTGTTCATGCTTGTAAATTAGTTATGAACTGGTAAGGTTTCATCAAATTAATTTGTTATCTAAGCACTGAATAATTCAACAATAGCTAATTATTTCTATGAAGACATTTGATGAATAATTTCTATAGAACAGTATGTTTCAAGTGTTTAATTTCAAAATTAAAAGTTTTTTGACTTAAATGCATGTCTTATAATGTAATTTCTGTTCCCAGACTAGGGGAATGCAGGGGCTGACTTCCATAGGAGTATCAGTGATTCTAAATTTAAAAATTGCTCTGCAGGAGTAATGACAAATTCAGGCTTTTGGTGGACCCTTCAGCCAGTAAACAATTTGATTATTTACTAATTGTGAACATTAGCCCACGGGGGATTAGCTTAAATTGAATTAACATTTGTACTCTTCTTCCCCCACTTTATAATGTCCCAACTATATGTGGTTGGTCTTTTTTTATTTAAATATGCAATTTTAAAACCACTGTCATGTTTTAATGGATTTGTATTCTATTCTACAGCAGCTTTCATGTCTCCCTTCTCAAAAGTCATGGGTTTAACTGAGAAATCTTTTCATGTATTTAGAGCAATCCTCTTTTTTCTACAGATAGTCTGACTTAGCTTGATTGAGCTTGCAGATTTTTAACAGACATACAAACAAGAACAAGTTTAAGAAATAACATCTCCTTTGGGGGGGTGGAATTTTGATGTTTTAAACAAAAACAAACAAAAAATGCTTTCCAACTAGACCTAAGAGGGTCCAGAATAGCTAAGAAGCGTCACACTTACATTTGTTCAACTTTCCTTGGGGGAAATGGTCCAACATGCTGTACGTCTAGAACCAAGACAAATTGCTGAAGCTAGAATGAAGATCAGGTGTAGGTGTTCAGAACTAATGGCATGCTGGGACAAACAGATGTAGCAACAGGTATTTCCTCTGTGGTCTGCCCACAGTGATGGTAGCTAAGAACACACCCTTACAAGGATAGATTGTATGGAAATCAGGCAATAGCAAGAGATTTCTCGTACATCCTCAATCATCTTTGCGGTATATTTTGACTATTCCATTTTTTTTACTTATGCCTGTTACTAGGAGATGAAGAGCTGCACAAAGAACACGGGGGGAAAAAACCAGGAAGACAAAATTATCTTTGGATGGGACCAAAAAGCCACTTAAAGAAAGCAGGAAAAATATACAAGCCAGTTTCCATTTTGTCAGAATCAATTACTCTTTCGCAGCTTTGGTGATATCATTATAAAATACCAATTGATCTTGATGTCCATATCAAAAAACAGAGAACCCTTATTCAGCTCTTCATTCTGCATCTTACTGAGTTAGAAGGCTTTTGCTTTTTCACACGCTTTCAAGGCCAAGCAATTTGAAAGTAGAGAGACACAAATGAGATCACAGATAAGTAAATAATAACGTACAGCACTCTTACAGATGCAGGCTGACACATTAAACACCTTTTCTAAAGAAGCTGAATTCAGAACACAACAGAGAAGTTTTTGTTCAGCACACACAGGAAGCCACGGGCATTATTATTTTTCCTCCTCTGGTTAAAAGCCATCTTTTCAGATTAAAAATAATATTTTTTTTGCAGAGCTTTTCATTTATAGCTCTGAATTATAAAAGGAAACATAGGGCTACACTCAGAGGCACTAGGAAGAAATAACCATATTTCCTCTGGCTACTTGCCTCTCTATTATTAAACCTATTAAACTTACAATAACCTTTGAATATTTAACTGGCTGAGGTTACACTACTACTTCATTATGCTCGAGAAGTTGATCACACTACACAGTAGCTTTTTGCTGTGCTCATTGTTGGGAACTACAAGGCCCTTGCAAACTCAAGGCTGAGTTTGACTTTTTTATTTGGCTTAAATTGCATTACTCAGAATACACCTCAGATACAGCCTGTACACAAAAATATCTAATGCTGAATATGAGATGTAAAAGCATCAAAATGAGGTAACCCTTTGAGATTCTCAACTATTTGTTTCTATTCTCAATTATTTGCTTCTACTATACATAACATATGCTAATTTAACATTTGCTGTATCTCACATCTTAATTAGGACTCGTCTTGTGGCACTATTGCTGCCATCCCTTTTAACCTTTCGTTTTGAGACAAAAGAAATACGCTTTCATTGGGTCAGTTACTGATGCAGTTCATAGGGATCCATGACAGGTCAAATTGTGTTATTTAAATATTGTGTTATTTAAACCTCACAGAATAACATTAGCCAGAACCCCCTTCACTTTTTTTCTACCACATCTCAGTGATATGTGCATTTTCAATAATGGTGAATAGATGTAAAAACATTGTCTCTAATTTGTAAAATCAATGGCAGGCAAGAGGTTAAAGTCACTTATACATCTCCACAAATCCAACTAGTCTACCAATGCAAAGCTGAGAGAGTATCTCATCTGTCCAACACACATGAAACTCATTGCACGGTTGTGACTGAAAAAATGAAACAGGTCTCCTGTTGCAGAGACAAGAATTACACCAGGAAAAATACCTGAAAGGAAAAGGCCATTGATGTGAATAGCAATATTTAAATAATTACCCAAATCAATGATGACACTATTTCAGAAGGCCTAACACTTTCCATGTGTTTTGTTGTTTTTTGTTTTGTTTTTTTTTTATTACAGATGTGATTGGCAAATTCTCCTGCTCCTCAGTAATGAAAAGGAGAAGGTGGAAGTTGCTGCTGTGAAGCTCTTTCTAAGCACTGAATTCTGAAATCAAACTGTATCCAAACCCTCCACCATTCCCACAGAAATCTACTGAAAAACATGAAGTCAAACTCTGCTCTCATTTTTACCACGGGACAGCAGAAGGGACTGGGAGCTGATGGACCGTTAGGTCACCTTGGCTCCTTGCCTGCCATCTCTGTAGGGGCTCTGGATGTTACTGATGCACAGTGATACAAGTGTGTTCTCACAGCTGCACTTTTTAGTGGGTGTAGCCTCCAAAAATAAACTGATAGAAGACTGCAAACGTGAGGGTGCTGCTGTGGTTTGTGCAAGCTGCCATGAAGAACACAGCAAACGGTGAAAGATGGCGTTAGGACAGGGGAACTTCCCTTGTCAAAGCCATCACTTCAGGGAAAAAAGGCAGTTACAAATGCAGTTCAAAACTGCAATTTTTGCAACTGGAAGCATTCTCCAGGATTTGTTATTTTACAGTGGTGGGGAAACACATGGGATTTCAACTTGTGGAGAACAGCCTTTCCCTATAAATCACCAAGTGTAATCTGAAACCCAGAAACAGCACAGGGGCTCACATTTATGGATTTAAAACAGATGAAGAGCAAGCATGCTCTTAACTCTTTCCCCATAATTCCTTCCCAGTACAAAATAAAAAGTGAATATACAAATACTGAACAGAAATTAGCTCGGCAAAAATCAAGATTAATACAATTCTGTAAACACTGAATAGTTTAGACTTCCCTAAGGACTCAAGCACAGAACTGTGCTAAAGCAAAGCACTGTAAAACTGTTAGAGCATAATCAAGTCTTTGGACTGTTCTTTCATCAACTTTTATTTAAGCAGTTTATCTTACTGAGATTAGGATCTCTCCTATAGAGCAAGACCTGGCAAACACAGGCCTCTGGTTTTGAATATCAGGCTATATTTCATTGGGAATGAAGTAACTAGCAGCCTGTCATCTCACTATAATGTTATAAACTCCTTAATCAGGCAATAGGAGAACTAATACTTACATATAAGTAATGATTTCTCTTCAAAAATATGTAAGAGCATTAAGACGACATGTTTATTTATTGTTCCTTAAGATCCCATATCATTTCTATATCAGTTTAGCCTCTCCTATGGCTCACTGGACAAAAAACCAACCCAAAACCCAGCAAAGCCTGTTTCAACTTGAATCCTAAGACACAGCCTTCTTCTTGATTTTTAAAACTTTTTAAAATTTAAATTAAAAAAAAGTGTGAAAGAAGAGACTGGAATATCAGCATTGCCAAGATGCATTAGTCTACCTTATCATAGTCAGAGTTTCAGTACTTCCAGAAATTCACTCACATACGTAACACAATGGTGTGATTAAAACCAGAAACGGGCCCAGATTGAAATGAAGTACGATGGTATGTCATGTCAAATCTCTACCCAGTGTAATATTTTAGAGAAAACTCTAAACCAACCATCCCAGGACAGCTGACAGGAGAACAGGAAAAATAATTTTGAGCTTACTGCAAGATCACTCATCTGCAGACACAGTATTTGCCTGTGGTAACTCAAGCTCTGCCACTTTATTGGCTGCAGTTCAGCGAAGTAGTACTTTTGTCTATGTTTCCTGATGAAAAGCTAGGGTGTCATGGGACTTCACTGAAAGGTTGCCATTTATGGAAAAAATCTGTCTAAAGTGGCAATGATGGGCACCTGAATCTTTTTCAAATGAAGAAATAGCTACCTGAGAACAGCAGAAAAATGCATCATGAAAAAGAATTTAACCTTAATCCCTGGGTATGTTGTGGAGCATCCAAAAAATACAGTCATGGCTAGAATTTTGTGCTACAATAATCAGAGGGGCAACCTGAAAAAAAATCTCAGCTCTTTTGAAAAATCTTGTTAAAGCTCTTTTATGGAATTGTAGTTGCAAAAAAAGATTTGGGGGAAATAGAGAGTGTAAAACAAAAAATTATGCTACTAGCCCAATTCTGTCTTATGACCAACATTTGGTATGTCAAACGGTGTCTTAGCAGATCTCCATAACCACAAGAGTCATGTCTTTTATTTTTAAACCATTTCAAACCAAAGACTGATTTTTCACAAATATATACTTTGTGGAAAACTTAAGATTAGACCATCAACCATTCCACCAACATTCTTTGATCACTAAAGCTTTTTCAAGCTACAGTCCAAGTTCAAGTGCCCAATGCTCCACTTTATTCCTGCATATGCTCAGATCCAGACATCACCTTTGTCTCCTGTGAACCCATGATGATATTGGTATACAAACGCCATTGGGATTTCCAAGTATGTGCATCAGACCATCTAACTAGCTTGGGATGGATACATGCTTCTGAAATCCTCATGAGACTATCTAAATTACTGTGACAACCTGACCTATTCCATACGTACAAATTCTGTGAGTAAGAAGGAAGAGGCACTTTGCATCTTGAAAGCCAATAAAAATAGAGACTACATCACATTTACTGCATTATGTACTCCAAATGGATGGATAAACCCTTCTTTGAAGCATATCCAGGGCAAAAGTTCCTGCCTAAATGTAAAAAGTTGCATTGAAATCCCCATCTTGCCAAAGTGGGTGCAGGACTATGTCCATGAAGTCAAGGGGAGAACACAGGCCTGAACCTACACAATGGCTCAACTTACCAAGGGTTTGGTAGGAACTTGGAAATTTGTATGTACAAGAGGACATTTAAGACAGCAAATGTAGATTATGTATCGTGGAGGATTCTAGATACACACTTATTACCTAGTTTCATATCTTTCATGTGGAAAAATTTGATCTGAAGCATCCAATTTCTCTGGTTCAATCTAATAGTTAAAGAATAGTTATTACTACTGAAAAAGGCAGGGAATGTTATGAGCTGATAAGCTGGAGACAGAAACTGGCTGGGACTGACTACTCTGGTATGTGAACTCCATTTCTTTGTGTGGTTTCAAAGCACAAGCACAACTCAACAATGTGTTTTTTTACCAGAATTATCCTCTGGTAAGTTACATATGGAAAGCAGAATGTGTTTTAATTATTTTTCCCCTTCTTAATTAAGAAACTGTTAACAAGCCCAGCTGTATATTTCAATTTAATTTCTGTTACATAGAAAAAATATTTTTCTTAGTATTCCTATTTCATTGGGTAAATATGCGATGATGTGTACAGAACAATTAACAGTTGAATACTTTGTTAGAAATATCCAATTACCTTGTAGCTTTACAGCCTTGCAACACACATTTTTGCAAAGCAGTAATTCCTCTGTAAGGGTTGAGTTGAGCATCAGCTCACTTACACTCAGTGTAGGAAACAGAAAGGCCTTGATGCTGGCAAGTTTTAGGAGGGCTTTATTTATTCTAGAAATACTACAATTTCCCTTTTTGTGTGTAAAACAGATGCACACTCTCAAATGTCCTTCCTACAAAAGAGGTAGAATCAGAAGGAGTTAACACAAACTGGTTAACTCCTGGTTACTGGTACCTCAGCTGGCTCAAACCAGAACTCCACTGATTTAATTAGGCAACCCTGAAAGCCTTAGCACTGCATCAAGCTCTCCTATCCTCTGTTCTCTCCAGATCCCCATGAGACAGCTCTCTTCCCTACCCACATTCCTTCACATAAGCTCTTGGCCTCTCTCTCCTCCTCTGATTTTCCTGCACTCAGATTTTTCTACTTTGTGTTTTCTGGATCTGTCCTGGGGCTCCTCCTCTCTCTTGTATCAGTCAAAACTTATTTGTCCCCATTTTCACAGCCCTTCACATCTTACTGCGACTTCAACCATCAAATCTCAGAGCTGTCTTCACTCTGTGTGCCACCACTCAATAATCATGCAAATGTCTTTCCACATTTCCTTTCTTGTTGCCTCTTACCAACCAATTCTGCAGCAGAACCTTTTCCTACTTCTCCTTACTCTGGTTCTACACCTTTTTCTTTACAATTCAGAGAATATAATCCTCGTATCTTGAGGAGCACAAATGCTGAAGAGGAACGTGGTAAAATTAGGCTTTCATTGTAGCTAGTGGTGTTGCAACCATGCTTCCTGCGCTAAACAAATGATAGACACCTTAATACCAAGCAAAAACTTGTTCTTTCAAACTTTTGCAATACCAGAGTTGTTTTGGAAGAAAAAGGACTTACCAAATCTAATTAGCCCTTCCTGATAAGAAGTACAACGGCATAAATTATTCCACTTCTGACTGATTGTTTAATAAAAATATCTATTTACATAAGCTAACATACAAGATATATATGAAAGCAAATTGCAAACAAGAACTGGAGAAAAAAAGGAGTAAAACTTGATTTCGAAAACACTGAAATTAAGAAGGTATTTTAAAGTGATAAGGAAGGTGAGGAGACTTTCAATAGACTTTTCAGTCCATTGAAAATATTGCCTCACTGAAAATCTTCTGAGAAAGTGGGGAAGTGTGAAATGGGAAAAGTGCACCGAAAATCAGTAGTACTTTTCTACCAGCTACTTTTACACCTTGCCTTTATGTGCATGAGTTCCTCAGAGTCCAAAAGCAGAGAGGAGAGCAGGCTAAGCGTATGCAGGAACACTGAAACAAAACTAGGTTCATTTGTGGTCTGGAGCCTCACAGAGTGTTTATCAGCACTGAAGGTTCTAATGCATAATGCCACCCTCATATCAAGAGCAAAGAGTTGACTTCACAGTTCACATTGTTCAGGTCTTTAATTTCAGTCTTCATCATTAAGCCCTACCCACTTTGGGGAACAAAAACAGTTTTGAGCTTTGAAATAGTATCAAAAAGGGCAGGCATAGCCTTATCACACCCCTGGAAGAGGGTTTGGTTTGCGTTTAGTGCTGCTTTCCTCCTTGGCTAGGATGGTAGGAGAAAACCAGCCAAGGGTATTCCATATGTGGATGGTGTGGTTTCAGGTAAACCAGGCTCCAGGGATTGATTTTCTCTTCCCTCTCACATGCCCTTTTTATTCATATTATTTTCCTCTCCTTCCAGTTTATGAAAGCATGCCCTCACCAGGTCAATCGACTGAGACCTTCATGAGAGCCTGAACAACAGATATTTGTGCAAACAGGTAATTATCTAGGCTTTTCCACATTCAAAAGTGCAAGTGATATTCTCCCTCCTCCCCTCCTTCTTTTCCTCTACATAATTTTGTTACTCAATTTTTGCATGGCTTTTAGAATGCGGAAGAAAGAACATCCTCTAGAAGAATATTAAAGTTGTCTTCACTTCTGAATTAATATTAGTTTTCTTGTAATTTGCTGATAAACATATCATGCATCCCAAATTCCACTTTAAAATCCTATTAAATATCCTGTAGTAAGCAAATACCAGGTTATAAGAGTAAATGTCATATTAAGATACGTTACAAGTAGTGGTACCCCAATATTTCTTGGCCTGCAGGTCTGCAAGTCCCTTTTTGGCCTTGAAGCGTCTGATCCTGTGAAAAGTTGTGGCTTAATGGGATAATCAAACAATTAATATAGTTGTATATTTTCTCTTTCTTTGCAAGTTCTTAGAGTAGCTTGGCTTATAAAGATAATAGCCATTTTTTTGGGGATTTTGTGTGTAAGATATAAGGATCAGGAAAAAAACATGGAAGTTTGGTGGTATTTATAGCCTGATTTTGAATTGTAATGTCACCAATCAGTTTACAGATGTTTTGCTTTGTGTAAGAACTGGACAGATTTACAACTTTACCAAGGGCAAGTGTAAAATGCATTAATTACTCATTATGTGTTATTATTTTCTTATTATTGATAGGATATTTTCTTACCATTGATGGTGGACTGGCAGTATTGGGTTAATGGCTGGACTTCATTAATTTAATGGTCATTTCCAGCCTAAATGATTCACTGATCACGTTTTAAATGAAGTAACAGTCTGGTCAGAACACAAGGAAAACCAAGCTGATAAACCACTTAAAATTCAACCAAATCCAGACAAATTGCAAACAAGTTTGAGTGACTACAGCCAGAGAGACTCCATCCTGGAGTGCTGTAATGGGAAGCTCTTAAAAATCTGTGTTTGTTTGCTGATTTATGCAAAAATGCTGAGCCAGGCACATCCAGGGCCTCGTGGGCAGAAAACACCTGATGACTGTGCACAACATGGAGACTCTGTTGTGCCTTTCAGGGGTCAGGGACTCAGTTACGACTTTTTTCAAGCCAGGGCTGATGTCTGTTGGGGAGCAGCTCTGGAGCTGTGACTGCAGCTCATCCCATGGGCAATTTATTCCTGTAGCTACGCCAGTGAGAGGCCTATGAAAAGTTATGGCCTATGAAAAGTTACGTTTCTTAAGAACAGCAGAGCTTAATGCACAAGGCAAATGTGCTTTTTGCACATAACTGAGAATTTCAGCCTCTAGCACTTCTTGGTAATACTGGGGGTTTTTTTTTAAACACACTAAATAAATTCCTAAAGATGCAAACAGACCACTAAAAACACTCAGGCAAGCCCTGTCAATTACTCATCTATCTCAGAGTTGCCTTATATTGATAAAAGTCTGGTCTTTAATTGAAACAAAAGTAATTTCACTTAATCTCAGATCAAAGCAGAAACAAATGGTTTGGTCTTTGGAAAATTCCTGGAATTTTATATTTAAAATGGCTTAAATATATTTTCTTCGCACTAATTTTTTCTGCTTGCCAGTCAAGACATAAAGTATCAATGAAAAATTTCCAGTCTGAATTGGAAGCAGGAAAAAAACAAAGGCAGTTCAAAATCTTTTCCCTCAAGACTTTCATGACACAGTTTGAAAACCCAAGAGATTTTGGTGAGTCTGAAAGGTTCCACGTGAGGCAATTTTTGTTCAATTCTCTTTTATAAGTTTAAATATGATCCTCTTTTGAACAGTATTTACATGTATTGTCTGTGTGTGTATATGCACAAACCAGACAAAATAAAGCAACAACAAATAAAAAATGGTTTTTATTTGTATAATTATGTGATTAAATTGAATTTGTGACTTTTTTTTCCACTCAGTTCCATTTTTTCCCCACAGGTATATAAGGTCCTGAAATGTTTTATCCCAGACAACTACCTGTAGCTGATATCTGAAGCTGTTTTCCAGGGACATATTGGCACCAAGCTGTTAGGACAATTATTTGTTTGCAGAAAGGTCTAAAATAAAGGCCAAATAAAATACAAAATGATTTTTCACATCAGAATGGTTTCCTGAACCTGGACTGAAGTGAAGGCAGTTACAATGTATTTTAGTGAACAGTAACTACAGAATTTCTGAAGAGCTCTTGCAGCTTAAGATTCATATTCCAACAAAACTGAAGTGCTAACTAGCTACAGACAGTATTTTCTAGTACAAAGTGCTGTCCCAAAGCTTGTTTTTATTCTGATATTCAAAATTATTAAAGTAAAGCACCATGAAGTTCATCTTCAAATGGAGTAATAAGTATTTCTTTTATAGTTATGTCTGCATCACAAAATATACCCGTACATTCCTTTACCTTACTGACTTCTCACAAGGTAAGTATATATAATAAGGCTAAAACCCCCTATCTGGTTTCCAGAAGACAGGTTTTTATTATTTTGAATTTCATAGATATAAACTTCTAGATAAAAAAATGGAATCTTACTTTAATTCACGTTAATCATCAGAACACAAAATGTTTTACCGGTAACAATAGCATAATCGTCACTGTTCTAATTGAAAAAAATTAGCTTTAATTTCTGCCTGTGTGTGCATATATGCTTATTATTGGAATGCTTCTACTGAACCATAGAGTTAGTTCTCTTTCAGGTAAGAAGAATATTAAGAGTAGTTGGCTGGAAGAAAAAAGAAATGGAATATAAAATGGAGGAAATACTGCATCCCCTAAATGAGGTCAGGCCCTTTCAAGTCTGTTGGTTTTTGCAAGGATTTGATATACAATATATAAGCTTCAAGTTGCTTTTCCACTTTAAAACATGCAGATCTGAACATAACTTGAAGGCCCAAAGGCCGGAAATCCAAAAACCCTCATCAAGTCAGTGGCAATTCAGAGTATTTTCGTGAGAGAGCTAAAATAACTGGTATGAATCCACTGGAATAAAAAATCTGTCCTATTGTGTGTTAGTCATGTGTGTTACTTGGTTACTAACACAGCCTTAAATAAAAACATGTGGATTATATAATAACATATAATTGTTTAGTTTTTGTAATGTACCCTCACCTAAGTAGATAATTGGCAATGAGGACTGAACATGAGAACTTTTGACCTGAAATTACTCCTTTTTTTTCTTTTTTTTTTTTTTTTTTCCTGAATTCAACAAGAACATGCTGTCAGTTCCCTCAACACTTAAAACAATTTACCATGGTAATGATTTTTTTTATTTAAAAGGTGTGCTTAGAGAAGATTGAATAGTTCTTGGAAGCTGGGGGAAGATAACCAACATAGTGGTATCTATCTTGAAAGAGGAAAAAATTACAACATCGATGCTGGCATTGACAGCGGTTAACGATGCTGGCATTGACAGCGGTTAAATCAATATTCTGGAAGTATCACATGTATAATTACCTGTCAGTGAAAAAGAACTAAGAGAATGTCAAGGAAATGCCAATTATGCTTTGTTTTTCTCACACACGGGTGTTTCTCTCACATATTTACTAAAGGTAAATTTTCAAATATGTGTTCACACCAGTTCTTGAAGAGAACATAAAAGGCAGAGACACAAAAGGATGTGCCCTAAAATTGTTTCTCATCTTTATCCATTTGTGGAGAACTGTCCTTTCACAAGGGTTAGCATAGATTTGACGAGGTAAGATCTTGGCCTGCTGAAGTCAATAAAAGTTTTGCTGCTGACGTCATTGGGTTGGAATTTCTTCTATTATCTTTAGACACCTGGACAGCTGCCTGAACATCTGCTGAGGTTGTCTCTAAAAAGTCAAAGTGCAGTTTCTTACAAATACTCTGATCCACTGATGGGGACAACTTCATCCCATTAAAAAGTACTTACAAATTAGGGTTCATTAGAAATTGCTGTGCCAGACTTCTTTGGTAGATTTATTATGGCACCATCTCACTTGAGAAAACATAATCAAATACTTTTTTGCTTCTCAAACCACAGTTTTCCAGACTCCCATCAAAATATAGTGTAGTAAACAATTTTTCCAAGGGTACACAGGAAGTCTGTGGCAAAGCTAAAAATTCAGAAATTGTTTGAAAATATTGTTTTTTTTTTTTTTGTTTGTTTTTTTTTCTAAAGAAGTACCAGTCAAGAACAAGAACATGAGGAAAAAAAAAATGGGGGAGGGTCATACTGGTGAACTATGCTTCAAGCTCAACATTTTCTAGAAGCACAATGAATTAAAGTGCAAGGCAAACACTGTACATGCACAAACATAAACCAGGTTATTTCTCAATTTATGATCATATATGCGGACATCAAAATATTTGTGCATCTCTGCTTATAAAGGCACAAGGAACATGCATTTTCTAAAAATTACTGTTTTCATAAAAGCAGGGTCATTGGAAGGAACCCAACCTCATCAGGCTCACTGATGTTAAAAAAAAATTAATGGTACAGTCTAAGTTCATTAGTCCAAAGAAGAATTGCCTGATATATAGATGGCATTAAACACTGGTTACATGTTCTTGCTATGTTGATGTCCAGGCACACTCGACAGTACCTGCCTGTGTCAAGGGTACGTGCTCTAAAAAAAGTTTTCATTCTTCTAATATTTCACCTTATCTCCAATCACTTCAAACAGCTGGCATTGAACTAATATGAGTAATTTGACAGAACATTTTCAGAAATACAGCAAGAAACATCCAGCCTTGCTTCAAGACTGTTCAATGCTTCAGCAGGGCGCAAAGCCCCTCCATCTCCCTCTACACCTCTGAAATATCCTTTTCCCTAGACAGTGCAAGGCACTTGCTTAAGCAAACACAAGACATCACAACAGCAACAAAATATACAGTAGTGTTTAAAACCCTGACTTCAAGGTTAGCCAAGTACATTCAAGGCCTCGAGAAAGATCTTGCTCGAGAGTGGGGGAAAAAATTTCTGGGAAGGCTGAGGAACAAAAAATTAAAACCTTTTGTATATGGTCATTCAGTCAGTATAGTTGGAATCAGATATGTAAAAAAAGGCACATTCAGGTGACTTCCCTCCTCTCAGCATTAAACTATGGCTCCCAGTATGAAGAATAAGATGTTAGATTTTATTTCATATAATATTGTGCATGTACTTTGAATTTTTAACTTCAACTTATTTGGACTCCTTTGTTACCTAAATAGGAACAGTTGTTCAAAATTCCCACACATGAAAACTTGATGTTTAAATGAGAATGAGTCTCTCCAGGAGTCAGAAAGTATTCTAATTTAACTAAAAAGAGCTGGCAGTTACAATTTCATGCTGCTATAAGTATATGGACACTGCACTGAGTGCAGTGGGCAATACCTCACACAGGGTAAAACATCCTTGCAAGATTCTGCAGGGATGAGGCCAGAGATTTTTTTCCTTCTCAGAAACAGATCACCAGAAGACTGTTTCAGGAAAAAAAGATATTAAACAGAGGACTAACACATTAATTTTGCAGAATTTGATGTTAACCAAAAGACTGTGGCCTGGGCTGAGGTACAAACTTTCAGCCTGATAATATTTATAGAGCGAAGGTAGTACTAACAAATACAGTGATAAAATACAAAACACACAAAAGCCCATACAAGGAGACCCTCCAGATAAAGAGGCAGTCCAAGATGGCATATTTTTACTTAAGGTACTTTTAAAATTTAGTGTTTCTCCAATATGCTTCCTGCCCTTGTAATTTCTAAAGCACTTCAAGACAAAATTTTCAGCTTCTTGGGAAATGCTGTTGTGAGAAACAATGGCACAGTGCAAGCATTAATACAGAGAAGTGAAAGAGCCCTGACCATTCTAAATTCAGATCAAACCTTTGCTGTAAGCTCACTTTTACAGTCTGACATAGCAATTTGCTATTGCAATGACATGCTCTTAAAGTTGTTTACCAGATTTAGAGAAACCTGAGGTACTTAGAAAATGCAAATAAATTCCCACTATTCTTGCAATGACTAATTAACCATATTTTCAGCTTTGTCTTCAGCATATGGCTGCCACTGGTAAGAAGGAAGAAGTCAAGCAAGAGAAAGCAAGACCATACTTCTGTCCCATTTAATTTGCCAAGCAATTCTGTTTCTTGTGGATTTAGTAACATATTACAGCCTTCAGTGAACAGTAATCATTGGAAGTATTAGGAAACAGAAGCTAAGGATTAACCTTGCATTAAAACTACTGTTGACCTTCTAAGAGTGATTATTTATTAGTCTGTGAAAATCATGACATAGCCTCACAGCTCATATAACTATTCAGGTGTATTATAAAAATAAATAAATACCATCTTTCTCTCACAACCAACAGCATTACATTTGAAATCACTTGCACTTGAAGTTTTAATACTGATGTTTAACAGATCAACACAAATACAGCATTCAGATTACTGTTAAGATTAAAAGGTTTATAAGTAAATATAATCATTGCTGCATGAATAAAAAAATGCCCACCAAAAAAGAAAGACTCCAGCTTGTTTTGTAATTAAGCTGAATAAAGAATTTTGCTTTGACTACATACAGCTAAAAAGCAACTACTTGGTCATACTCAGTTTGTGCAGCACCAAATTTAAATCCAAGAGAGATTATGAGAAAATTTGCTGCCGGCTGTCAGACCTCATTAAGTTAATGGAACTGGTAAATTGGCACATTTCCAGCACAATGTAGAAAGAAAAGCGCTTTCAGCTCAAGAGTGAAGGAGATCTAGTTTCGGTTTGGCAGCTAAAGGAGATTATTAGCTATAAATAATGGCTGCACTGAGATGACTTATATGGGATTGCTTGACCAAAATGAAGTTGAAGAGACAAAAAACATTAACATTTTGAAACTAATTATACAGTCTCTTTGTTGGATGAAATCTAGTACAGCTTTGTAGACATTTTCCTTTTAAAGCCTTACTATTTACAAAATCATCTAAAAGTCTTCGTAACAAGCTTAGCTACCACCGAACTCATTAATGGAGAGAAAATTCTTCTCTTTGTCAAGCATTTGAACCTATAAAAGATGCTATGAACCAGCGCTTCAGTGTGAGGTGGCAATGTGCTGTGCTGTACTAATATATTAGTACAAAAGTATTATATTGTTTTGGTCTGGATTACTGTGGCACGTTTTCAGAGCCAGGACAGCAGAAGGATATCAGTACCCACTGAGGGGCATGGAGTAGAAATCAGTAGACCTGGGAGATGCTGGTTTCCTGAGCCATCAGAAAAGACAAAATGTGGAAGAATGTGTGTGTGTGTGTGTGTGTGTGAGAGAGAGAGAGAGAGAGAGAGAGAGAGAGAGAGTAAGAGAGAGAGAGGAATTTCTCTTGGGACAATGAGATCTGCATTTTCTTACATTCACATTTCTTACGTATTTCTTACCTCAAGTTTCTAAATGGTAAACCATCCTAAACGGTGAACTAAAGAAGATCAGATTATCCTCTGAATTTATACCAATAAACCCAAATTCCAGGGCTTACTTAGGTACTGAGATCTGTGAAGTTTGAGATTTCAAATATCCCTATGGCCAGGAACTGTTTCTATCAATTTACTTATCTGATTTGAAGTCAACGGGGTATTTTTCAATTCTTCTGTGGTGAAATTTTTGGAAACACGTGCTGATTCACAGCACTTTAAAAAAAAAAAAAAAAAAGCACATTCCTTCTGCATAAAATGAGAACAAGACTTCTACCATTTACTTAATTACTTCTTTCTTTGTCCTCTTACTGTTTCTCTGGAACACATTTTAAAGGAAAATGAGGCCAGTTTCTGGGTGTATTTTGGCCTCAGCTTCTTTGTCAAGCAGTCGGTGCAGGGGTGCTCGTGAGAAAGTTTGGTAAGAACACCTGTCACCTTGCAAACTGGATTAGCATCACGTAAATCCTTTGTCAGCTCTGCACTGGAGGGACATTCGCTTCTGAGCAACTCAGTCCAAACTGAATCCAACCACCTTTGCTCATGATATGGCTGTTTTCTCCAGGCACACAGGCACAGTGGGGACAGAGGCACTTCAATATCCGCACGCGTCTGCTTTTACTTTAGATTTACGGGTGAGTGACTACTGAATTCTGCCAAAGAAAGTAAACTTCAGGTTCCCTCCCTATGAATGAAAGCTTTATTATGCTCTAAAAAATTCTGCACAGAAAAGGCTGCCTCCAACAATCAGCTGAGCTAAATATAAAAAAATAGTAACAACAACAACAACCCCCAAAAATGTATGTGGTAATGCACAGTGCTTTCACCAGGGATCTCAAGGAGGAATATATCAGAATGTAGGAACACCAGTCATGTTCTGATGCTGCAGTGCCAGCTTGAAGAGTTAGGCATACTAAAACAACCTTAATTCACTGCATCCCTCACACAGCGGGTAGAAATACAGCATCTAACACTTACACACACCCTCCCCCACTCCAAAACACCCACCAACTTGAAATCACTCCTTATTTTTAACATTGCTCAAGAGTAGCCCACCTCCTCTAGATAATAAAATTCAGCATGTGAATGTGTCTGCAGGAACAACCACCAGGAAAACTTAGGTTACTAAGCTACTCTGTAACAGAATACCAGCATTCCTTCATGAAATCCTCTCCATCCTTTATGAAAGGATAAATGAAAATCAGAGCTAAATAGTTTATCCAAGTGTTCTGCTTGAATAGAAAACTAAATTGACTCTTCCTTTTCTAAGCACCTTTCTTTTCTAAACACAGAGGCCAAAGAGAAGGCAGATGGAAATAACAGCTACCATCACAAAGACCAAAATTCACCTAACCAAAAAATCTACTTTGGAACAGTTTAAACTCTTTTTTCCCCCCACACAATTCACAAAGAAGTGAAGAATGACTGACTACAGTTTCAATTAAATGTTAAATGTCAATATAATACTTAAACAACTATGTAATAAAACTGCAAGCAAATACAAACAGGCAGTTTCTCCTACTGTCTCTTTTAATAATGCAGAAAAAACATTTTTTCACTTGCAACTTTCAAGTATGTAAGTAGACAATCTTCCATTACAGGATTACATGCTTTATGCACTACAGATTTATAACCAAATATCTTGTTAATATACCCAAGTAGTACAGAGAGGATCCTGGTAAGCAAATCCACCCCAAGAGACCTGAAGCACTAAGCAGCTTCTGATATTCTTCTCTAGACACCTAAGGTAAATGAGATAAAACATAAATGAGAGGGTTCTCCAAACCTAGGAAAGTTACAGATTTGCAGTCTTGTCAATCACACCTTTTAACTGAACTCTTTTGAACCCTTACAGATTAAACATTAAATATAGGCATTTTGCCTAACCAACTGAATGTTATAAACCTTGACAGGAGTAAGGATCACTCATATTTCTCATGATAAAGTTACATCACTCTTTTATATGGGTACTTTAAGCCAGAAAATGTAAACTGATGCCTGAAGGCAGGAGTCTCCTAACAAAGGTAAAGAGTAAAAGCAGGACAAGAAAGGAAAGAGCAGAGAAAGACAATTCATCACTAAGAGGGTGGTGAGGCACTGGCACAAGTCAATCAGACAAGCTGAGGATGCCCCATTCTTGGAAGTATTGAAAGCCAGGTTGAATGGAGCTCTGAGAAACCTGGTCAAGTAGAAGGTGTCCCTGTCCATGGCAGGAGGGTTGGACGAGATGACCTTTAAAGGTCCCTTCCAACCCAAACTATTTTATGATTCAATGACAACTGATTGCTACTTGTGCCAAGGAAAAACAATGATTCTACAGTTTTAAGGTATTTGAGCACATGAATAGACTTACTAGATAGAGGCTTGGTTATTTAGTTCATTTCTTGGAGGAAACAAGTTTACAATGGCCTGAATGGAGTGTCCTAATATGAGTGCAAGATATTCCAGAAATAACAACATTCAAAGAAGTAATATTGCTGCTTCAATAGTTGTTGGTTTTTTGTATAGCCCAAAGTGACAGTATACTGAATTTTATCAGTCAAACTATAACCTTACATACACCACCACTACACACTGCATTGTATCCCCTGCCTTCCTATTTGGACATATTAACAGGTTTTGACCACTTGTCCACTGTAATTACACTGATTTCCATAGAGGTTTCACCCACTTCCAGCTGTTAACCATGAACTTTTTTATTCTTAATATAAGCCAAACCAAACAGAAGCCAAAATTACTTGTCTCCTCTCAATCTTTTGGGTGCATATCAAGACTGATACCCCAAAGATATAATCATTAAATTCCTCATCTTTGTTTACTATGACCATAACAAAGAAAAAAATAAGATTCTATGGTAAAATTAGTTTTAAAAAAGGTTCAGTCATAAATTGCTAATCAATTCTTCTTTATATGACTCTGAGTATAAATGATACATTGCTTCAAACACACCTGGCTATATATCTGTAATATTCTCTGCATCCTAGAAATGTATATGCAGGCTTTAGTTTTCAATCGGTGTCAGATAAACTTTTTTTTTTAAGAAAAGTGACTATAAGGACATATTTAGTATGCTTTTCTAGTTTCAGTTTAATTTCAAGTATCTCTAAGTACATACTCCTAACAATTTATTCCAAAAAGGAAGTTTCTTATTTTTAGTTTCTTTAAAAGTTCTCCTCCACCTTTCCTGACTTCTGCAAGGCAATATATGCATCACTTGGGAAACACCTGTGTTTGTCTGTAATTTATTTTTTATATGCAATTTTTTTTTTGTATATAGTTACATTTTTCACTCTGAGGCTATTATATGTATATATTATTTATAAAAGATTTTTTTTTCACTCTGTACTATTTATGAGTGAGTATCTCCTTCACGGAACTCAATCCTGCACAAAACCTTATTTTTGCCATTGAAATAAATTTTTTGAACTATTTAGGATTAAAGAGAGGTCAATAAACCAATTATTTTGGGCAATGGTGCAAAATCAGTACCAGTAAAGTAATTAATGCCCTTTTCATTGTTTCCACATCATGGAATGTTAATAAATTGGGCTTTTGTCACTATCCAGTAATTTCTTTACAACAAATTTCTTCATTCCAATCCATCTTATTTTATGGCTCCCTGTTAATACTTTAAAATACCAGACTAATTAGGTTTGCATTTACACTGTTAAGTCACAAGCTCCATTTTCATCTCTGTTCAGACTCTCTATTTTCTGATATTCCTAATGAGGCAATAGTTTTATTTAAAGGGTGTGATCCTTTAAAGAATTTCTAGTGGCTTATTAGTTATGTGAAGAGGATCTTTCAGGAGTTCCCACGTGTATCGCTTAAGCACAGCACTGCAGCACACACATTAACCATGAACACTAACACACCATTAAATCCAGGACCTCCTATAACCTGGAGTTATCTTTCTACAGGATCAGTCTGTTTGTAACTGCAGCACTTTAATGACTCCCTTCCTTCATACGGTATTTTGATTAATTTCATGCATTTATAATGTGCTCGACTGTGGCACAAGTTAAAACATCTTCCTTACCTCCAGCAGAGGTGAAGAGAAAAAGCAGGATTGGGCCATGTCATCACTCAGGATGACTGTGGGACAGAAAAGAGGGCTTTCCCCATATTTCAGCTGCTGTATCTTCCAAGGGTACCATCAGGAAAAACACAATTCAATAAGGAAGCCACATCATAGACAGCAATTCACTCGAGTATTTCATAGTCACCCACATGAAAAAGGCACCTTCTCCTTAAAACACAACGCAACCTCTCTCCTGTTAGGAACAGGAAAATGAGAAAAGACAGTAATTTCTCTTCTACAATGTGAACTGATGGGAATTTTTCTCTGAAAGGGACAAAAGTGAATGACTTGAGCATCTTCCTTTAAAAAGGAAATTGCAACAGTAGGAGGAGCCCTCTTGCTGAAAACAACTGCATAAACCAAAAACCTTTTAAGGACTTTTTTTTCCTGATGGGGGGTAAAAACAAATTAAAACTCTAAATTCTGTCACCTAGCTGCTATTCCTGAGATTTACAGAGAAAAAAACAAGGTCAGATAATGCTGGTCTTGGCTGGTGTAGAGTTAATTTTCTTCACAGTAGCCAGTATGGGTTGTGTTTCAGATTTATGCTGGAAAGAGTGCTGGTAATACAGGGATGTTTTCATTATTGCTGAGCAGGGCTTGCACAGAGCCAAGGCCTATTCTGCCTCTCAACCCCATCAGTAGGGAGGCTGGGAGAGCACGAGAAGTTGGGAGGGGACACAGTCAGGACAGCTGACCCCAGCTGCCCAGAGGGACATTCCTCACCATATTGCATCAGGCTCAGTTATAAAGCTGGGCAAGAAGGTGGAAGAGGGGATGTTTGGAGTGATGCCGTTTGCCTTCTCTGGTCACTGTTATATGTGATGGAGCCTAGCTGAACACCTGCTTGCCCTTCGGAAGGGGGGAATAAATTCCTTGCTTTGCTTGTACCTGTGGCTTTTGCTTTACAATGTTCAAATGTCTTTACCTCAACCAGCAAGCTTTCTCACTTTTCCCACTTTTATCCTCCTGATTCTCTGCCCTATCCCACCACAGATGGCATGAGGGAACAGCTGTGTGAGGTTGGGTACAACCTGGAGGAATGAGAAACCTTGTTTCTAGCAGGTCAGCTAACCTAACTGGAGAATAACTGAGCTTTCTTGGATCCCTGAAGAAAATGCAAAGACCTCTGCAATCCAGGCCCTATATGAGTAAAAACGCTCTGCATGGCAGCATCATGAGTGGAATCAATGATCAGAGATCATACTTCAAATGCTTCTTATGCCTTGGAAATGTGTTTGGAATTAGTCTTCCCTTCTCAGATGCTGAGGTTCTACACATTGACATAAATGCTGTGGTGAGTTAATGTATAGGTACCACTGAGATCTGAGCACATACTTCAAGCCATTCTGAAACCAACAAGAATTATGCCTGTACCTTAAATATGCTTTTCTGGACCTTCTCCTATTTCTGAGTTGCTTGTGATGAAGAGAAGGAAGGGATAAGAACCAAGCATGACAAACACGGCCTACATCACCACTTCTGCTTCACTCAGAGGTGAATGAAGTCATTAACTTGAAAATCTGGACTTGGAAGAAGTTTGAAACCACTTACAACCTCCAAAATTCCACCTGGGAGATAATTTGCCAAGGTGCTAAGTGGAGACAGAGCCAACGTTCCTGGTTCAGCCAACCCAGCTGTATGGCAGGAGCCTCCTGCCAAGAACGTGAAGTTACAGAATTGCAAAGTCAGATATAAGACTGAGCAATTTTCACAGTCGTACACCCAATTTAAATCCTCACACAGATGTTTGTAAAAGGCCTTGAAGATGAAAAGTACCGTGTACAATAAGCCCTGAGTAAAATTATTAAAACCAACATTTCATGAAAAGAGATTAATTATGTTATTACTGTTTGCATATGTGAATTTTCCATAAAAATAGATATCTGAGCCTCAGTTCAACCAAGTATTTTAACATGTGTCTGACTTACAAGCACATGAGTAGTCCTGTTTCAGTTTATGAGACCCTTCCTGCTCAAAAGTTAGGCATGTGTTCCACTACCTGTGGCCATGGGATTAGAGACACAAAGAGACAGGTACCACCTCTTTAGGCATCTTGACCTCAGATGTGTTATCTTATCTCAGAAGCACGAAACTACCAAGGTAAAAGTTTCCACCCATAAATGTGACCTACATGCCTAGAATTCTGCCACATGGATGAGCCAGCATGTCCTGGTATTGTCCCACAGATCTCTCCAAAGGTGTCTGGTGTTAAGGACAGGACTACTTCATGAAACCTTGTCCAGAGCTTGGCTTTGAAATTCTACTGTTGACTCCTACCACTTGCTAAGTACCTAAAGCCAAATTTTCCTTTTCCCAACTTTGCACAGCACAAACAAAACTGCATGGAGATGATTCCAGTTCTAGAACTGCCCTTAAAACTTTTACCACTCTAGTGAGTTTAAAAGGCACAGAGCTACATTTGAGGAATACGGTTAAATACCAGTAAAATTCAGAGGAAAAATGAAAACAATGGTGAAAAATTATTCTCAAGTTTTTCAAATAAAAGATTTCAGCATAATCAATTCTGAGTGAACACAGCTCTTTAAAGAAACTGAAGGAAAAAGATATTCTCTAGACAATATATTTTAGAAATTTCCATGGCAAATGCTGTTCTTGTAGTTCCTCTACTGCATATACTTTTAATTGACTGGAGAGCACAGCTGCTATCTCCACTTAGCTCACTTCTTTAGATGGAGGATGAAACATAACAGCAACCAGAACTTTATGCCCTACCTTATAGTTTATGTTTTTGAATATTTATTAATTTTATGCTCTTCATTCTTTAAAGGATTCCTTAGGCTCCTCTTGAACAGTTGTCTTTAAAAGTTAATTCCAGGTGGAAAACAAAACACTAAGCAAAAAGAGCTTTTTAAACTTTGAACAATGCACAATAACTGCCCTTTCCTGTGGTCACAATTATTGCAGAGAGACCAGAAGGAGGTTCTTCTAATTGATTTCTATGCAATTTCCATCTTGAGAAAGAGACCCTACAACTGAGTTTTCTTCCTGGAATGGCTTATGGATTATGCACTAAGAAATGGACTCGTTAAAAGAGAATCAAAGGAAATGTCTCAGAAAAAGAAACCCCTCTCTTCCCTGTTTTAGTGATACATGTATTATTTTGTGATACACAAATTAGTCCATCTAGTAAAGTACATACTCTGCTCCCAGAGATTCAATACTTTCTATATTATCAGATCAATGTAGAAGGAATTTTTTCAGTGTACATAAAACTACACAGATGATGATATTTGGAAGCTGAACTATCTCTATTACTTAAAGAATATCTGCTTTGCTTTGCAAGCACCCATCAAGCAACATGACTGAGAGCACCTAAAAACTGCCAAGAAATAATAATAGAGGAAAGAAGGCAATTCTGGCAGACAGATAATATCCTTCTAGGTAAAGAACTTTGCACCTGGTGCCCTCTTTGTTTAAAAAAAAAAATAATAATAAAAAAAAAAATTATTTCGAACCGATCACCACTTTGAAAGGAAAAAAATGGATAAAGTGAATATTAGAAAGAAAGCAGATCACTTATCTTTTAGGAATAAGAACAATAGGGCTCTTTAATTACAGATATTCTATGCAGAATTAATTAAAATCCTGCATAATGTAAAAAAGAGTGAAGCACAGAAACTAGGAGGAAACTTGTGAATGCTGCATTTAACAGCCACGTGAAATACCTTTATTACTTTATGTCCTCTTGCATAAAAACCACTGATAAGTTTTTATTCCTACACTTAATAGTATTCACTTGCTAATTTACTCTATTTTGACATTCTCTTACACACACACACATGCGCACACACACACATGTAGATACACTCCTTATAGCCAGCGCTGTGAGAACTCTCCATCTGGTCTGCAAACTGTAGAATTTCCTTTCCCATCTATCTCAGAAATATAGTCCCATGACCCATGGGTCACCATCTGCTCAGTTACACTGGCACAATGCCTAGTATGCTTGAGGTAATCAAGCAATAGCCATCCTTTCCTCCAATTGTAAACTCCCAACAAGGCAGACATCTACCAGAGTGTTTGCACACAATGAGGCAGCTCCCAGTGAGATTATAGTTAAGACACCACAGAAATTCCCTTCATCTACAGTAGCCTAGGATGTGGGAATGACCAAAGACACATGCAGTCTCTCTTGATCAAAGGTCATTCTAAGGAACAAAGCAGTCAGTGCTGATGTGTCCAAGATAGCATAATATAACACACACACATAATTGTGTCCAGCATGTGTGGTTCCCCCCCAGTTCCTCTCTTAATGATCTTTGCTTCACTTAGTATTCATTTGCGTACAATCTCCTATTCTCAGGATGCCCTAGAGCAGAACAAATTATACCAAACATAAGTGAAATCACAAAGTTTTCATTGAGTACCGTTCATAACATTTACAAACAAGTCTCTTGTGTTAAGTTTCTCAGAAACAATTGGCAGGTTCAGTTTTACACCACTAGATTTTCTTTTTTATTCTTTTTTTTTAAGATGTACCTTTAGTACAGTAACAAAAAAATCTCACGTGACTTATTTATTAAGAATAAAGGTAGCAGAAAATTGAGAACTTTTTGTGTCATAAAAACTGGTAGATAGGAACAAATATAAAATTTAACCAAATTAAAAAATATGTGTGGAAAGATATTTTTCACTTTTTTTCAAGTACTATTAAAAATTTAAAAACCCCTTAGGATAGATATTCTCTGGCTTATGCAGCAGATATTACAGGTAAAAGTCTTTTTTTACAGTGCTCCAATAGTATAAGTCCAGGGTAACAGAAAAGTACATTTGAAATTTACCTCTATATTGTACTTTCCTTTTGAGTCCCACTACAAGGAAACACTCCATCAATTTTTGTTACACACTTTTCTGTGCCTTACTAGCTAGCAAGTGCTCTGAAACAACAAGCCAAAAGCCCGCTGGCAGAACAAAACCAAAATAGGCCTTTTTCTACAAATTGGTGCCATTTGCAGCATGTGCTTCTCCCTGAGCTATCATTTCAGCTTCATTACTCAACTGCCTAACACTTTATTCAGGTAACATTACACTGGAAGAGTAATTTCAGCAACATTATGATTATTAATCCTCAAGAATGCCAAAGCTAAAAATAAAATCCAAACAGTGTGAGGATCCAGGCAGAATTACGACAGCATTTCTCAAGGGATCAAAATGTCATTATGTTCACTCCTTAGAGGCAATTTTCTCCTCCAAGCTTCAGTCTTGCAAGAGGAGAGGTCAGACCTCTGGCAGGCTGTGAATGCATGTGCTCATGGGCCAACATAGGTGTTTTCCTCTGTACAGTTACACACACTGATGAGGATGAGGCAAAGCTCTATGGGTTTTTGAATTCAGCCCACATCACTCAAGTGGTTTTGGGTGAAAAAAAATGCACATCGAAGAGATTGCTTGCAACTCTCTTCCTTTTAAGATGAAGGGAAATGATTTTGGCATCAGAACAATACAGAACCTCAGGTCCTTCTTGGAGCATTCCTTGACAGCACTAAAAAGTAGCATCTGTGATTTAACCCCCACTTATCCACATTTTGCAAATGAAAACAACTTTTTCTTTCTAACTGGAAATTAGAACAAGTCAGATGAGGTTCTTGGAATTCACAGCATATTCATCTCTAGAAGGCAGATTCCAGGTTGTGGCATGGTGCACAAAGCTGCCTACAATAACCTGCTTCTAAGCAAGCTGAATTTAGAATGACTATTGACTATAATTAGACTATTTTTGATTACTCAACTAAATATGCACTTACTTTGGTGTCTTAATGACTTTGACATGATCTAAATTCAGAAGAAGCAGAAGCACGGATTATTAGGGAGAGCTGGAGCTGGTGATAGTAAGGATGTCTGTGTCATTTCTACATGCATGTTTATGAGAATCATCAAACATCAAGGAATGGGGAAGAATTTTCTTAGCTGGAAAATAGCTGTAAGAAAACTGCTTGACTCCCAGAAACTTTTTCTTCTTCTATATTTGAAGGTAACTTGATTTTGCTACTTAAGAGCCATATTATTTCTCAGCCTCTGCTAGTGCTTAAGCATGTGACCAGACTACATTTTCTTTTCTTTGTGATGATTTGCAAAATCCCTTTACTAAATTTTAAATGAAGGGAAAGTTATAGCAATGACTGGCTGCAATCTTCCTGATTGTTTTCTGTGCTGATACTTAATATTCAACATCCAGCTGTCAGAAAACATAACAGGAAAACAGTCTGAGCAGATACAACCAAGGACTTCATATGGGATATTAAATATTTTGGATATACTCTGTATGTCTCAGATAAAAGCATAATGTAACTATATGAACATTAAGCAGGTATTTGCAGCAATTACTATAGGAAATTAACTTGGAAAAACTGAAATTGCATGGCAAGGTTATGACAAACACTCTGAGAAAGAAGAACTGGGCAGGAACCAGACATTTACCTCAGAGCATGACACGGATCTGCATTCTCGCATATGTGCTGATTCCACACCATGCTCCCTGCTCCAGGGGACATCATGACTTGACCTTGCTGCACATTTCTCTAAAAAAAGTTTCATACAGAATTAACTGATCAAAAGAAAAGTGATCATAAAAGAGCAGAAAGAGGGTTGAAAGATGAATTTTATTTTTTCCCAGCTCAGTGTGTTTATTTTTTTGCCTTGGTTAGACCATTCCAGTAATGCCGTTGGAATATAAATGTAATCCACAAGTATGAGACTAGATTTAGTGCTGATTAATTTAAGTGTCTTAAATCCACAGCTTCATGTATGAGCTAAGCCTGAGTCAGAAATGCCAAATTAAATAGTGGCACAACTCTTAAGAAATAACTTGTGACTTGGACAATCCATAAGGAATCAATAACAAATTAAAACCAGTCGGTAGCAGTGAACTGAATAAATGAGTCATTCTTCCCAAAACAAACCTAATAGTAAAGTTCATTTGTCTATCAGGAAGTTAGTGATGTATTTTTGAAAAGTGCTAAATTACTTTTTTAGAGATATCATAAAGCTGATATTGAAAACCAGAACAGTTAAAAGGCAGCTTTCCAAAATGCTTCTCTTACTTAATAGGTAAAGGTACCATGCCTGTGCTTAGTACTTCATTCTTCACAAACAGGTAGAATATTCTTTTGTTTCAATTTCGAAATATTTACACAGCACAGCTTTCCCAAAAAGCCTTCTCGAAAAGTTTCAAAAGGATTTGGAAAAGATTATAAGATAATGTTTTTCAGAATTAGTTCAGAGGCAGCAACTAAGCCTGAAATAGCACTGGAAAATGGGCAAAAAGTAAGATACTTTTTATGCAGTGTTAGTTAAAAATGTAGTTCGATAAGAATCAGAGCTAAAAATTTTGAAATTTTCCAGGAATTCTAGGAATTGTTACTAAGTATGAAATTGTTGTTCAGACTTAGAGGACTTCAGTATTGGCTTATCCCACATCAAAGTAGCATTTAACTTATTTGAAATTGAGACATATTCAGAAGGCTGGTAGAAAGAAAAAAAAATTAAAGTCTTAATTATTTAAATGATTATTAAAGTATTTTAACAGCAAGTCTATGCTAACAAACTGCGCCTTAATTGAGATTAGTTGTATTCTCCTTTTGCAAAAAATTCTGATTAATGCATCTAAAAACACCTTTAAAAATTAAAAATCTCTTGGTTTTGCTGACAGTAGGGTTACCAGGAATCACTCAACGAGCTTTAAATCCGTTCTTAACTCCTGATTATATTTCAAGTACAGTAATGGATGGAGCAAAACCTTTTCTTATTCTATCAAAAGACCAATTCAAGTAAAATTGACCAAGAACTTCTATTCTATTGGCTGTTTAAATATTTCCTCATATCCTTTCATGATATTATACCTAGAGAATAACCAGTCAGCTCTACCACAACTTAAAAGAGCTGTTAGAGTTGGGCAGGTGAATGCAAGCAAGACCCAGCCCCAGTGCTCAACCCCCAGCACAGAAATCAAAAGCTATTCAGCAATCACCTTCTGGGAATAGACAGCAAAGTGTACCACTATGCAACCACTGGCTTTTCCCTCCAATACCCCGGTCTATTTCTTCTTACTATAGCCTGATAAAATTCTAAATATGTTTACACAAAAGAATTTGCTCAGTAGAAAAACACTGGCTTTCCAATGTTATTTTTTTCCTCCCCATACTCCATTGAAATTTTCTATAAATAGTTTTTTCCTCCAATTAGCATGTGTTATAATACCAGCAAAAAGATCATAAATTATTGTTGCTGTAGGCTTTTCAGTGTAATTTATTACTGAAAAGTCATGAGCACTGCTTTGGAAAGGCCAGCCTGTGAATCTGTAAACTGAGGAAATTAAGAATTAAGCGGGTCTCCTTACCCTGAGGTCAATTAGAAATGACACCAGCAGACTTCTTGGTGACCTGGGGAGATTTATAGCTTACCACGCTAGACCTGCGGTTCAGCTAAAAGATTAAGATCAGAACAGCACCTGGAAGACTGTCGTCAGTTAAGACAGACTGGACCAATGGCTCCAGGCTAAAATGTGCCCAGGAAAAGAGGTCATGTCAAGTAGCCTTTGTTTTTACCAGGGCTAAGGCACATGTGAAAGGTACTCCTTCGAGAGAGAGCTTGGGCTAACAAAGGTCTCATATAGGAGCATTGGACTGTCTTGTAACAGGAACAAAGGCAGCAAGTTGTCAAGGCACTCTGGCTTATCTCATTACTAAAAGTCACCTCCAAAGATATTTGCTACTGGATGAGGCTTCATGTGATTTGCCGATCTTGTTCTTTACTGCATTTCCTTTGATATTTTTACAAGTCCAACCATTAGCTGCAGAATGCCCCACATCATAAACCCTCACGATTTAGGAAAAAAAAATCTGATCACTCTGCTGTGAGAATCTTGTAAGAAAACAAAAAAGGCAGTGTCTTTTAGCTACTCATAAATATTTTATAATTTGGTAAGAACAATAGCCTACAAGGTCAAAGTTCAGGTCTGTAGTAGTCAATGAGATCCTTGCAAGACAATAAAAGGGAAAGCTACCCTTTGTTTTAGAACAACTTTACCGAGGCGGTGGAAGCTTACAGACTTTCCACTGTATTCAGATCATTTGTGCAAGTTGCCCTTATTACAGCTTTGATAAATGATGTTTGCAGTGGAAAAGCTGTTTAGGGTTTCTGAGCATTGTGAGCATTTAGATCCACATCAGGTACTCAACAGGGACGTACGGAAGAGAGCACAACTTAGAAAGCAATTGTCATTTTTCTCAAGTTACCACTGTTTAGGCTCAAAGAAGTATTTCCTAATTTCTTCTGCTGTATGCGGGCCAGGTTGGAGGACAGTTAGGTAAGAGGAGAACAGAACATAATCATTGGGTTTTCAGTGCCACAGGGTCTTTAAAATTGGAATAAAAGAGATATCTATCTCATAGCACTGTGAGGCTTAATTAATGATCAGAATGCTATTTATAAGGTGGATAAGCCACTGATTGGATGAGTCGCTACTGGCATTTGTTACTTCTGAGAACTCTGTACAACAGGGAAGTTGTCTCCACTTTTCTTCTATCTTCCAAAGTATTAAATCAAGCCTTCAAAAAAAACCCCCCAAAACTGCAAGTGGCATAGATGAAGATTTACCAACTTGGCCATAGTGTTTCTTATTTTGTTATGCTCTTTTGGTTTATAAAGCTACAGGCAATAACTCTAGACATGAATCTGCACACTACAATGTATTACCTATCCACCAGATTAAAACCCATCTTACAAGATATCATGTGCCCAGAAAATATGAACCCCAAACTTCTGTTTCCAGCTTCAGCTTTGTAGATGTCAATTCAAAGCCTGCCATTTTTTGTGCACGAAGTTTCTCATTTCTGCTTCAAAACTTGAGGTTCTTCTGGGTTTCTTTGATGTCCTTAGAATCAAAGAATAGTTTGCTCAATTAAAAAAACCTGAAAAGCTTCCCTACCCTTCCCTTGCCTTCTCTCTTGGAAGGAGAGCCAGTGCATGCCATGAAACACTTAACATCAACGCGCTAAGCACTGGCATTTTGAAATGCCTGCCTGACAAGTCTCTCTAAGGGTCCACACATGCAAACAAATTTGTATTTATAGAAATAATACAAAATAACCACCTGTTTGACAGGACTGACTGAGAGAGAAAAAAAAAACCACATTGGCAAAGCCAAGAAAAATGCAGGTGTGACTGTGAGCTGGCTCCAGAGCTTATATGCAGTAGCTTTTCCAGCTGTTTAATTAGGCAAACATCTGATAACAATCCTGGAATACCAGACACAAGCATGGAGTGTAGGGCTTTTCTTGTTGCTTATTTGCATCAATTGAGACCATCACAGGCCTCTACTTCCCATCTTTACAATGATCTATTCAATATGGACTTAAACTGCACATAGAATATTACTTTTTCCACCAAACTCGATTTCCTCACAGTGAATTAAATCTCTCCTCAGTAACCACAGTCAGTATAAAATTTAAATGTTTCAAGCTGTCACACCTTTGTCCTCCATGAGATTGGAGAAGAAATAAAATCAAATAGCTCTTCTCAGGCAACTTTTCCAAAGTGATGCAGTCCAGTGACCAGCTTGTTGGCATTTGTTATTATAATCAACTTTCCATAGCTTTTACCAAGACATAATCCTTAGTATATGTCTAACCAGTGCAGATAGATTTTCAAATCATACAACATAAAACAAGTGCCCAGGGTGTTATGCATCATCAAGAACACAGTGGATAATGTTCAGTTATCCACTTTTTTTCTACTCCAATTCCATCCCCTTGGATGCTCTCAGCTCTTATTTGAATGACCTCAGTGTTTCAGTCTTAATAACCTTCACAGCAGTCCATTCCAAACATGTATTACTCCTGGGTTAAAAAGTATTGCTTAGCTACATCTGTTCTTAATTTGATTATTTGATTTTGCTAAAGTGTGGGGGTTTTTTTTTTCTTTTTTTTTTTTTCTTTTTTTTTTTTTTTCCTTTTGTTAATGCACTATTTCCAATGGAAGAAATGTATCTAAAAGCTCTACTTAGGGAAAAAAAAATTACACAGTATGTAAGAGGATGTGGCAAACATGCCTTTTGTCAGAAAGCTGAATGCACTGGCATTATTTAGAATGCACTGGCTGATATTTAGAGCTTGCGGGGTTTCTTGCCACAGGAAAAATCTGTCATTTTTGGGGACATCCTTCCCTCAAAATTTGAAATGTATATACGCGCGCACACACACACACACAAAGGAAAAGGCTCCTGCTGGGAATCCCACCATTGCTTTTAGTTAAGTATGTGATGAACAAGGTATCTTGGACACATCCAGCTCATTTTTCTTCCACACATACCACAGACAGCATGTGGCAGACAGGCCCAGTACTGCTCATGTGCCAGGGTAGGTAGGGATCCTGCAGCTCCAACCAAGCTCCAACCTGTGGGCTTTGGGCAGCTACACAGGACATTAGCAATGCTGGGAAATCTGAGGAAAATTAATTTCTCTGAAGTTGCATCATAAAACTATCCAGTGCTGTGATATCTCCAAGTGTGGTTTACATAAGGCACCTTGGCTCCTACTTGCTCTTTTGACACACAGGATGTGCTCATCCCTTTCTTGAGGACTGGACAAGCCTGATCAGCTCAGGAGGGCTGTGAATCCTAGAATGGCCTAGGTTGGAAGAGACCTTGAAGAACATCTTGTTTCAACCCTCCTGCTATAAGCAAGGACACCTTCTACAAAACTGGGTTACTCAGACCCCCATCCAATTTGGCTTTGAACACTTCCAGGGATGGAGCATCCACAAATTCCCTGGGCAACCTGTGCCAGTGCCTCACCACATTCACAAGTAAAGAATTTTTTCCTAACACCTACTCTAAAACTAAACCTCCTCTTTCAGTTTGAAGTCACTCCCCTCTGTCCTGTCACCACCTGTAAATAGTCCCTCTCCATCTTTCCTGTAGGCTCCCTTCAGGCTGCAATTAGGTCACCCTGAAGCTTTCTCTTCTCCAAACAGAACAATGACAACCCTCTCAGCCTTTCCTCACAGGACAGATGCTCCATCCCTCTCATCAACCTGGTGGGCCTCCTCTGGACTTGCTCCTACAGGTCCATGCCCTTCCTGTCCTGGGATCCCAGAGCTGGATGCAGCACTGCAGGTGGGTCTCACGAGAGCAGAGCAGAGGGGCAGAATCCCCTCCCTGCACCTGCTGCTCATGGGGCTTTGGATGCAGCCAGGACACCATTGGATTTCTGGGCAAATGCACATTGCTGGGTGATGTCCAGAGCTCCTTTGCTCATGGGTCATCTGCAATTAGGTGGGGTTTTCTTGGTGTGGGCAGGACTATCTCAAACACAACCACTGGGCATTTTCACACAATGAGAGATGTAAGTTAAGAAAATTGTTTCTAGCATGTTCCCCCTAATAATATGGGTTGAAGGGCAACAAACAAACAAAATCAAAGTTCCTGCTAAGCTCCCAAGCTAAACCAGAAAGAGTCACACAGGCACATTTTCTATTCCATTTCACATATTGTGATTAGTAACAGCTTCTGCTTTCTTCTGAGTCACCCTTTGAGAAACCACTTTTTAATGCTTCACAGAACAAAAAAGACTTTGCCCCACCGAGAGGGAACATTATGAAAGTTCACATCAATCGACAACAGCAGCAGCAAAGCAAACCACGCTCCATCTTGCTTCAGTGCCCTTCTGGCACTGCTCTGCCTGCAGCGCAGACAGTAAACAGTAGTGTGTTTGTGTGCAAATAGCATTCTCCTGAATGATGTCTGCACCTGTGTAAACTGACATCACTATCTTTTTTATAAACTCAGTTTATTTAAGGAGTTCACAAGAGACACCTGTTCCATACACAGGCACAAATGACATTCAATGAGCTGAAAAAAAGTGTGGGTATGTGCGGGGAGGTGCTGGGGGGAGAAAGGCAAAAACAACTTGCAGGGCCATATCCCCAAGCAAGTTTATGTCTCCTGGTCCTATAACAGACAGGTGCTGCTGCTTTAATTTCTGGCCTTCCTGGTCTAAGCTGCTATTGGCAAAATAAAATACAACTACAGTGAGTTTTCAGTACTGGCTTACTAAAGAGAGAACCTAAGTAAATACTGGGGAGGAATGAAAGAGAAGGGTTGGAGAAGGTGAAAAACAGCTGGGCCCCTGCCTTATCTCCAAGAACAGCACCCAAACACTGTAAAATCAAGGTGGCAAAAGACAGCCTAAAAGCTTATGCAGGAGGTTCTATTTCAGGTATTTTCCTGCTTTGCTCTCAGTCTTTTAACATTAACACAATGCCTGTCTTTGGAGTGTTTTGGTTTTTTGGTTTGGTTTTTATTTTTGCATTTTAGTTTTGGGTTTTTTTGCTTTGAGAAAGGCCACAGCAGGCTTTGAAAGTTTGGTCTCCAAAGAAATTGTACTGTTCTGTGAGGATCCCACTCCTGTTTGGGACATCCGCCCCAGACAGAATAAAATGCAGAAAGACTACTTTAGAGCAAATGGTGAGACAGAAGGTTGGCTCCCAGCCGACCAAAAGCATTTTAAAGAAAGCTTTATTGATACTCACTTGTCACCTGGCACCTTCTCTCTTACAGAACTAACAGTTCTGAAAGTATTAGAAATGCATTTCTAAAACTCACTGTTAGTATTTCATGTAAAGAAAGCTATTTTGAGGAAAGTTGGATGGCAAGGACAAAGACTTCCAATCAACCATGGTGAGTAATTAATTCCCACCTTCTCTTCTCTCAGTGGGTAAGAGCCAGGGACCGCTGCTGCAGTAGTGCAGTGAATACCCCACACACTTAAAAACAAGACAGAAAACCCGAAGTATTATTGCAAGAAAATTAGTTAAAACTGAAACTTAGCAAGCAGGAATAAGACAACAGAATAAGAAATCAATTATTTTGAAACACATCACAATTTTGAAGTTACTGATATACAAAGTAGCAGAGTTTGATATTCTGTGTATAGTCATTGTAACAGACCTATCACAACAGTCAAATTTTGGGGATTCATGGCTTTATACAACAGAAGCCCCCCTGCCTAAAGAACAGCCTTGTTCATTTCAGTGAAATAAAGACAGAAACCAGATTTTCACCACAGCAGGACTCTGCATCCCTAAAACACCAAAATCTTGTCTCTTTCTTCTATCAACAAATTGCACATCTCATATCAAAACTTAATTTTTTTTTCAAAAATTAATTTAGAGCACATATCACCTTAAGTAGGGCAAATGCAAATGCAAATGCAAATGCAAAAAAAAAAGATAACCAGAGGCTTATTTTTAAGGCTATCAGACGTACTTATTTTAATCAGAAAAGCACCTTACCTCATTTACTCACTCCAAGACCTTACACCTGATTCACTCCCTACTACATCCCTTCTTTGCTGACAAAAAGTGTTTTCCTGAGCAAAACTTCACTAATGTTTAAACACTGGATTTTACTTCAATGAAACTTGAATCTTTTAATTTTATAAAAAATTTGTACCCAGGTACTAGATTAGGAACTCATATCCTCTTGATGTTTCAGTGTCATTCCAGTGTCCCACCCAAGATCTTCCCAGAGACACATAAACCCCAGTGCCATTACTAATCCCAATCCACCAGTCTCCAGGTCAATAATGATGTGAGGCAGACACAAAGCTACTTCTTAATCCCTAGGAAGACTACATGATAAAAACAATGATACAGAAAACACCAAGATTTAAAAGTGGAGATACTCAAATAACTTCATAGTATTATAGAGGTGCTAAAGGAAAAAACATAAAAAATTAAGCATGAAGCATGCTTTTCCACACAAACACAGAATAGCTGAGGCTGGAAGGGATCTTTGGAGAATTTTCTAGTCCAACCTTGCTGCTCAAAGCAGGGTCACCTGGAGGACATTGCTCAGGGTTTTGAATAGCTCTAAGGAGGAAGAGCTCCACAACCGGCCTGGGTAACCACTCTGTGTTTCAGCAAGTAAAAGTGTTTTTTCTTATGTTTCAATAAAATTTCCTGTCTTTCTTGACAATATTTATGACCATAAAAACAGAACAAAATATAGTAGAGCAGGGCAATTGTTCCATGTGAAAAAAATAACCCCTTGTAATTTGTCCACAGGTCTATGCCCTGTCAGCATTTAACTGCAATACTGATATGCTACTTAAGTGAGAGCCTAGAACCAACAATACACTCACAACTTATATGTTAGTGAGCAGTTTATAACACAGAAAAAGCCCAAGCTGCTAAACTGCTTTTTATTCTAGGCCTCCATTCTCAATAACACCGCTCTTTCTGCATGTTATATTCAGTAGGCTGCAGATGCTCATGGAAACTAAAAACAATTTGTGCCAAAGTCAAGAGTTTGATGCTTTTGCAGTGATTTGATCTTACTTAGAATATGTTCTTTTAACATGCAGAATTGCCGAAATCAAGTCCAGTTCTACAGAAACTGCCCATCTCTCTCCTGAGGATATTCAGTTCTCTGAGATGACAGTTTGGAAACACCATGATTCTTAGTGCTCTTGTTTTTGTATTTCACACAGAAACACTTTCGTGCCCTGTCAATTTTAACACAGTTTATTGGGAAGTTCAATCTAACACAGATGTTTGCTGACAGAAATTTTACAGGTGATGACAAGACTCCATTAACTCAATGTGCACGATGCTAGTTTTTGTCTCTCAGAAATCTTATTGCATGCTCCTGACCCTGTATCCTCATCTACTGATGTTCAAAGCCCTTCTGCTGAAGCAAAACACAAAAACAATGTTTGTATTAGTTACCGAGATTTACTTACCCACATATTTCTTCTTAAAGTGTGAAAGAGACATGTTATATGATGTTTTGTGAAATAAACTGCTATGCTGACAGCCAGATTAAATATAAGAGCACTTGCATGCTTACAGACGCAGAACTAGACAGCTGGAGAGGATTTACAAACCTCTTAAGCAAGCCAGGTTCCTAAGTTTCCTCTGGTGTTTCCCAGATACAATCACCTTTAGAGTGACTCCACATGACAGTTTGTTCTTATCTTGTATTTTGTGATTGCAATACTCAGGCTAAAGAAGGCAGGAATTCAGATCTGGAGCTTGACCAGCCCCCCAGTACCTGCTCTGCCCAAAGATTTGGGCTGTGAGGGGCATGCAACACTTTTGAAAACAAAAGCCTCCTTTCTTAACTATCTCAATTCTGCTTGAACTAAACTTAAACTAGCTTAAACTAAAAAGGTATATTGCTAAACTGTCTGAACTATTACAGGTTATTTTTGTCTAATGTGAGGAACATATGCTGGATTCCAAACCCTACACAGTTATGTCTCTCGCATGGTATGTCCTCTCTATAGCAGTATGACCTTATTCCTCCTCCTCCTTCCTCTCCCTCTGAAGTTTCCTCATCACTGCAATGAGATACAGCAACTTTCACATTAGAATCGAGTAGTGACACTTTGATTGCTCATGGCACAAAACCAGACAGCTCCTAAGGCAAGTCATTATTAGACTGCAATACACACCAAGTCAAGTTTCACTGATGAAGTTGATGATGGAAAGGAGCACAGTGAAATGAAAGCAGAGGCACTAATTCAAAGCTGTCACGTGAGGCAGCCAGGGATCCTGCAGTGCATAGGAGAACACACTTCTCACCATGTCTTGGAACATTTAAACACAAGGATGGAGCGATATTGAGAAATCACCCTTACCCTCTTAAAACAAAAGGTCCATCAACCATACATGCACCTCAGCTTCACTGAAGAGGAGTTCAAGAAATGCATCTTCTTGAAGAGTGTTAATTTCCCCGCAAAAAAAACAACAAAAAAGGGCAGGAAATTCAGGTTCTGATGAACATAAATCTTATATCTAAATTAATTACTAGAGCACACTTGACTAATGGTTTAAGGTTTAACCTTCACTGAAAATTTCCTTTCATTTAACATTATTTCATTTATTTCAAATTTCATTGTAGTATCTCAAGGGTGCAACATTATAGGTATCATTTCTTGACCATTATCCTCTCACATGAAGACAGAAGTTCTTCAATATATACAGTCGCAGAGAAACAGATTATCTCACAAATCAGTCTTTTACAATTTCAAGAATTACATGGCAGTCATGAAAAAAATTGCTTCACATGCCTGGAGAAGGTCAAACAAATAATTTGCTTTCACACCAAGCTCTTTTGCCTCCAGTCACCACAAATTCCGTAAATCAAAGCTGATGGAAAACTCTCAGAAGAAGAAATCCCAGTTTTTATTCTTTACATAAGTGTGATGACACTTGCAGGATATTTTAAACCTTGATAGTGATGTGATGAGAAACCTGGCAGCTCACACTGGTTTTCTGACCTTTCTCCAGGGTTGCTGTAGTGAAAAGTTTTTTAATGAATAAATCCCCACTAAAATATCTCTATGACCCCTGTTTCAGAATTAGGTCTTTAGAGGGGGAAGAAAAAAAAAAGGTGAAAATTATCAATAAAATAAGAAGAACTGTAAATTCAGTTTCTAAACACACGCAGATCACTTTTTGGATCTAACTGTTGAGAATGCATACATGCAACATGTGAGAATTTTTTTGGCAAGGAAGACTGTGTGTATCACTTAACAATTTCGCATCTCTTAAGCGGTAAACATAGCAGTCATTTCACAATTCCTAACTCACTATGACTGCCCCATTTAAATTAAATATATCCCCAAATCCTGCCTCAGGAAATAAGTTATGAGTTCAGTTAGCTTCTGAAAAACTTAAATACATTAGTATGAAAATGATATTTTTTTATGAGGTGCTGTTATTTCATAGGATATACTTAATGTTTAGGAATGTGTATATCATATACTGAAATTATGTACAACCTATAATGAAACACATATAAAATTGCAATAGCACCAGAAGCACCAATGCAGTTAAAATTCTGATAGACTCTCCTTTATAAACTTATAAATCATAAAGACTTAATAATAAAAAATTCCAAGACGAAATAAGAAAAAAACCTACCAAACCAAACCCAAAACATTTGGAGGACACAACCTACAATCTGTGTTTTCTTCATGCAGGAGAAAAGAAATGGGAACAAAATTTCGGCCCTTATTCTGAGATTTTCTTTGCAGATTAGATTTCCAGTTGCTGGATTTGAGGGGGAAAAAAAAAAAAATAATTATTTGGTCCTTTCCTCCCTCTCACTGCTATCAGTAAAACTCAGCAAATTTACCATCTGCCATAAGCAAAAGCTTGGTTGTTGCTGTGCTTCCTTGAGAGAAGACCTTCTAGGTAACTGTGACTGTAATTCCCCATAATTCAAAAAGCAAATGTTTAACGTTTCTGCACTTCATTAGATCAGGTGAGATAAGCAATTCAATCAACCACCCAAAAGAATGCTTATGAATATATGTAAATTGATGGGAGACAGGATGTGTGTACGAGTGCAAAAATAAAAATCATAGCACACATCCACATTAAAATTGAGGATTCTGAATAACTATTTGGTTAATTATAGTAATTTCTAAATGCATATTTCTATGAGCAAAAGCAGGATGCTAAGTACTTAATGTAAGGTGGGGAAGGACAAGGAATATTTAGAAGGTGTCTGCATGTCTATAGGTGTAGATGTTTCTCCTTTCATGACACCATCACACACCCATCTGCTCTGTGATTTTTGAAGCCACATTAACCAAATCATACAGAGATTGCATTCTCTAGTGCTAACACTAAAGTTAACTCAGAAAATAACCAATTACTTTGGAAAAATGATAGTCAATCTGTTGGGAAAAGGTTAGTGAAGAATAACTCCAAAGCAGATTTTTGGGCATTGACTTTAACAAATGCATTTTCTCCAGAAACATTAACCTGAAAAATACCACTCTTGCTTGTCTGATGTCAAAACCAAAACTATTTATGCCTCATACATTGGAGAAATTGTTCATGCCTATGTAAAGATTGCTCCCATAGTGTTTCCAAGGTCAGTAATTTGCATGGAATTTGCATCAGAACTCAACAATGCTTGTGGCAAAAAGAGACTGCTTTTTCCCTATTTTATGATGGAGTTCCAATATTTAAAATATTTTTTCCAAGTTGAGCCAATGAGATTTTACACCATCCTGTTCCAGATAAGGCTTCTGTTCATTTTGTAGGAAACTGCTTATGCAGCAAGCAACTGTCTCACAAACTCCAAGGCTTCACGTCAGCATTTGGTAAGAAGTTAGGCTGCAGAATCACATTCCATCTATTCATATCTTTTTCAAGAACCAGATTTTCTGTCTTTTACTCAACCAGAAATCAGCCATCAGGGACAAAGGCCCTCAGTTAAGAAACCTCTTAAAGTCCTACCATATGTACAAAAGCAAGTGTGGGCTTAAACCTTTTGCTGAACCAGCTGTGTGGAGATAAGCAGGAGACAATGCATTTACACAGCAAGAGCTCTCCTAAGAACGAGACCTACATTTCTCATTTACTCAAGTTTACTAAAATATATTTACCCATATGACATATGAAGTGAAATACTTAATGTACTTTCTAATTAAGAACAGGAGTGATCTACAAGTTTTAAAATCTGCAGAGAGGAGCAGTCTAGCCTCATATGTTGTAAGCAATGGGATTATTTTCGGAAAAAAGAGTACCTTTCAAAATTAGATCTAGGTTATCACCCTTCCTCACTAACAATCCTAACTTTAATCCCTTGTTCTTACAAAATCTTCTGTAACAAATTCCTATTTCCAAATATAAATCCCTACTCATCTTGCCGATTTATACACTGATTTTCAGGGACTAGAAATGAAAAATGCTAAGTAATTACACATCACGTATTTGAAGAGTTACATTAAACCGTGTTACACTCCAATGTAAAGTTGCTTACAAAACTCAGAAGACTTCCAGAATCTGGAAGTTAGTGGTTTTTTCCAACTGTTTCTCTTTTGATTATAATACTTACACAGCACTCACCAGTAAGCAAAAATAAACAAACTGTGTGTTTGCTGCTCTCCACAGCTTTTGAAGCAGGGAAAAGCCTGTTTCTCATGTCGTAAAAGGATAAAGAGGGCCTATATCAAACTAGTTCTAGCTGACAGGGATATCCGGGAAAAAGTTACTCCCGAGCAATGTTCCCCTTGATGGCATTACCTCCAGACAGGCCAGCTGGGCTCCCTGTATCACTTACAGGTGGGGAAAATAATACTGAATGACAAATTCTGCCAGGTTTCCAACAGCATAAGAAACTAGAGAGGCCAACAGGTAGTTCTCTTTCTATAGCTCTTAATATCACAGATGTTCTTGCCAGTTCCATCACTGGTGACTTTCAGCCCTTAAATGCGTGCTCAGGCTGTATTTCACAAGGAGAAGACCAGACCCTGAGCCAGAATATGAATTCTAAAAAGGAACTGTGGATAATCTGAAAACATAGCCAAAAAGTTTCAAGAGAAAAAAATCCACAACAAAGAACAAATCAAAACACATCTTAGATACTAATATGTCAACAATGCCTCAATGGTATCCTATAAAAATATGATACTGGCCTAAAAATTCTAAACCAGGTCTAGTATTTCACATGCAACAAGTTGTATGATATTACAGTTTTAAGACAAACTTGCTTTTCATTTTCTGGCTACTGGACAAAGCTATTTCTACATCCAAAGGTAAAACCCAAAAATCTATCAAAAATTTTTTTCTTGCTCTTTTTCATTGTGGTCTCCGAAGCACCCTGGAAGAGCCCCAAAAGCAATGTTTGCCCTGACTGCTGTACTTTGTTATGTTCTGCACTCTGCAATTATTTAGATGGTTTTCAAAAAGGAGAGGGAGAACAACTGTGAAAGGCATTGTGCAACCGCAGCTGACTTCATGTTAACCCCTGTTCCCGGGTTCCACCCTCGGGTCAAATGCCTATGAGTCAGTGTCTAGCACAGATGAATGATGTCAAACTCACACCACCTCTTTAGCAAGAAAATGTGGTGGAGCCTTTCACTGCTGATCTTAAAGAGACCCTGGGTTACTAAATGAAGTTCCCAAGATAAAAAAAGAATAGGCTTGAACTTAAAAAGACAGGAAATGAGCACATCACTCCAACAACTTTGAAACTGATTCTAAGAAAAAGACCGTGATGGGTCATATGCAGCAAAAATGACCAACAGGATGCATGTGCTAAAAGTAAAAAAAAGATTTGCAATACCCAAAAAGCCAGTAAACAAGGGACACTATATCATCTACCCATACAAGCAAACAAACTAAACAAAATTAACCAAGGCAATGGATGTGATCCCTCTTTCAGGTGCCAAGCAATGATAGATCAGATATGCAATAATTTGATTTTAGTGAAACCCAAATAGAGTACACCTGTGTGGATTTGAGGAGACAGTTCCATATTGTTTCAATACACTGGAATGTGTAATAATCGCTTTGAATGCAGCGCAGTTCTTCGGTGAGAGAAAAATTATCTTTGAGATGAGAATCTTGTGGTGCAGAATTACTGCACCTGAAACCATCAGTTAATTAATCACCATTTTAAACACAGGAAAACATAGACGTGAGGAAGAAGTGGAATGAGTAAACACACAATAAAATACACTCCTAGATGAAAAATGCATAAAATGACTCAGAAAATACTAAAGGTGGTATTAGATTGAGCTGAATGAGTCATTAAACAAGTTCGACAGTGCCTTTCTGGTTGTGAAAGCTCCTGTGAACGAGGGCTGGTATGACTTGTGCTTGCAGGAATTAGAATCTGAGAGAAGGACATCATAGTTTTCCTCAACTCCAAAAGTGGTTTCCCAGGGGAAGGAGAAAAAACGAAAAGCCCTGAGAGGGAACCATCATATCATGACTTCATGAAGCCTGCCTAAGATTGCAGAAGTATGGATTTAACAGAGTTCTTATAAAACAGATCCAAGATGATCCAGATGCACATGGAAAGAAACAGCAGCGACTGATGTGATAGTAGGACAGGATTTTGATTATTCTCTAAATGTAAAAATTTATGTTATTTCCAAAATCTACTTTAAAATAATGTGACAGCTTCATAGAATCATAGAATATTCTGTGTTGGAAGGAATCCACTAGGATCATCAAAGCCCAGCTCCTGTCCCTGCACAGGACCATCCCCAGGAGTAACACCATGAGCCTGAGACCATTGTCTAAATGCTTCTTGAGCTCTGTCAGAGCTCAGACCACTGCCCTGGGAGCTTGTTCCAGTGCCCAAACACTCCTCTGGGTGAAAAACCTTTCCCTAATACCCAACCTAAACCTCCCCTGCCATGGCTTCAAGCCATTCCCTCAGAAAGTTTGTACAGGTACTGGCTGGTGCCTTCCTGAGGCTCTAGCAAGGGTTAATATAACTTTGGTTAGGGATACTCTCAGGATGCTTGCTCTCTCAGCTTGAAGAAATATCTTGTATTCTCTTTCACTCCATGTTCTGCATTTTGAAATCAAGCAAACATTAAACAAGACCAACATTCAAACAAACCATCTTTCAGAGGAATTCTAGTAGGAGTGAAATGCATAAAACAGAATATAATGTATTAAATTCCATTTCTGTTTGAGAATGCTGGCAGCTAATAAATTCAAATATATACATATATAGGAGTCTGCCCTTATTTACAATTTCCTTTCTTTTTTGTTCAGCTGCCATTTTTTGGCCTACAGAAAACAATCCTCTTTTTTCAAGTTGGATTCCACTGTAACAATGCTCTTTATTGGTAGTCCTCCCTTTCACCCTACACCCACAAATCATGATACAAAGCTGCTCAAAAATCAATCTACACTTTAACTCAGGCTTGTTTTCTGCTTTTTTCACTCTTGTCTGTATTCATGCTATTTTTTTCTCTCAACCCCCCAATCAATTGCTTCAAAGAAGAAAATACATGCAGTTTGCCTGGACTTCCCTTCCCTATTCCCACTGCCATGACAATTCCTACCCCTTGTTTCCCTATCCACCTTCAGTAGGTCTGTGGTTATACAGTCTTCGACAGCTCCTGCAATTGGCTACAGCCTGTCATTCTGACCCTAGATCTGAGTTTCAGTCTTGCACAAGAACTAAAAGCCCTCTTTCATTCTTCAAACAGGTTAGTATTTATGCTAGACCCTCATTTTCAAGTTCCTTGAGCTCACTGTCTTCACCAAGCCTTGGTAACAACCAAAATCAAAGGTCTTGGTAGCTACCTGAATCTCCTGGGCCTATTTTCCAAACTGAAGGGGTCTCTTCCAGTCCAGAGAGATAATTTCCTTCCTTTTCTCTGTTTCAAATGATGACCTGTACTAATAAAGAGAGAAGGCCTATTTAGAAGCCATTTAAGCAAAAATGAGCAGGATGCACTCAACCTCCAAAGTACAGAAAGTGGTCCCATATAAACCCTCTATAGCCTAGTATGTGAACTGAAAGGAAATAAAAACTAAGTAACTGCTGCAGTTGCTGCACCACATTATTGTCATTTTAAGATGACTAATTACAGATGAAAAATATTAAGGTTGCATAATGCAAGTTATTATTCTATTCTGAATCACTCAGATAATTTAATTTGTATGTGCATTTCTTACACAGCATAAAGAATCCTCTTTCCTCTCTCCAATACTGTACCTCTGTGCAAAGACAGGATCAAGACAGGAGTAAGTGCATGGGCCATTTAAAGACATTCTTCCCTTGCCTAATTTTCTCATTTCTCATGCCTAATTTTAATATCATGCCAAGGAATCTGAGTGTGCAAAAATTCATTACGAATGAAATTACACTATCATCAATAATTTTTCTTGTGTTTCTGTATCAACTTAAGTTTTCTAACACAGCATAACATAGTAGCTCTGTATGTGACTTAAAATATTATTAATAGCAATTTATTATGGATAAGAAAATGAACACAGTATCAGTTCAATTAGAGAAGTTCCCTATTTCCAGAACTAAATATGAACATCTGAGGTAGCAGAGTTTCTGGTGTAGGTTCTGTGGTAATTTTATCTTTCCCCCCAGCTTTTTGCATAGATTCCACTTCTTCCACTTCTTGAAAATCTGTTATGCTAAATTATAAACACCGATACACTAGCAGCAGAAGGAATGGTTTCAGGCTTCTTCATTCTTAAATCAAAGAAGCATGAATAAGATAAATCTTTGCTCTATTCAGTTCATACATTCAGTGCCTGAGTATTCCACACTCTGCAAGTGCTTCAGTGCACTGAAACAACTCAAAGTAGCCTAACAACAATAACATAAAGTTACTACACCAAATATTCTGTTAGGCCTCTGGGACCAAATATCCACCTTTGAGAAGAGCAGATGATGTAGTTGTTTTTCTGTTAAATTTGATGGATGATTTTGGTATTGGTTAAGAAATCTGGTGATCCTTGCCCTTGGCAACAGCATGAAACACTTTGAAGGGGTTTGTTTAGTCATACTCCAAGAAAAAGAGAGTTTAACATGGTTGTTCCGAATCTTAGTGCACCTCTCAGATGAACTACAAAACCTAGAGCTGCTAGCAGCTCTAGCATTCAGCTTATTTTCTGGAAGCTTCAGAAGACAATCTGACTGAATGATTCCACTCGCTTTTTGCTGCATCCTGGTAGCACTGAACGCTTCAAGCCCCGAAATTGTTAATGAGCACTTTGGACCTCATAGGAAGCCATAAACTGCAATGCTGGTTTAGAGGCAGACAGGAATGTATAAATAAGGCTATTGTTTCTACGGAATAAAACTTCAATATTGTTATATGGTAGTTAGAGTATAATGGGCTATTGTTTCTATGAATAGGTTCTCCCCAGCACCAATCAACACCTTATCGTTAACATTAATCATTGGTATATCTTCTCCAAGATCAAACAAACACGTCTTGAGAACTCAAACTCTGGCTTCAGAAAACTTTCTGTGTAATAACAGATTAGATTTAAATATCAGCAACTACATCTTTATTAAATGAATTTTATTTTAGCGATTATATGCTACATAAGGCTACCTGAAAAGATTTAGAAAGATTGTGAGTAAATGTGTAAAGAAAAAAAGAAAAAATCCAGCCACCAAAATTCTATGTTAGGCAAAGTATCTTTGGTTCTGCTCTTAACATCTGGCTTATGGAACCATAACCTCACTTCTATATGGTAAAATTTTTAGAATTGTTTTGATTAATAGTTTTGGCAACCAACACTATTATTTTATACATATACCAAGAGATTTAATCTTTACAAACATATTTGTAAATATGTTTGAATCCTTTTAGAAGGAGGAATGGGATTATAGAACAACTTAGTCTGCAGGGTAGCCAGACCCAGGTACACCAAAGGAAGAAATCTAACTTCCAGGCACTTTTGACAAAATAATTTCCAAGAGCTCAAATACTCCAGGAATAAACAGTTGTCTGCAAACTGGTGTTAAAGCACGAGTGTTTAGAGTCTTGGGATATTTTAAAATACTGACTCTGTAATTCCAAGCCCTTTTTATTGATATATATTTCCAATTCTCAGATGGTACAGTGCTCTATTCTCCTAAAAGTTTTTCTCTTGTATGCAATGCAAAGCTTAATAGTAGTTTGATCATGTTGCATATAAATTACAGTTTCTGTAATCTCCATACAAAAATTTCTACTGCCATATTGTGGTGCTTGGATTTATCCCTTAAAGTAATTGTTGGTGTAATACTGCTTTCATCTACAACTCTTTGTTTTTCTGTAGGCCTGATTGGGATCACATGAAGGTTAGTGACAAGTACTTCCAAACAGTTATTTTTAGAAGTAATAATTTTGTTCACCTGTCTTTCATTATTGTGCACTGAGTTGTTTTGGATGTTTGCCCAGCTCTGCCCCCCACTGTGTTGAAAGCCTCTCACCCATATAAAAGATAGCAGCTGCCCTGGCTGGTCACCAGGGCACTCTGGAAGCACACAGGTCACAGCAGGACAGGGCACAAAAGGTGGCCTTCCAAACAGCCCTGCTCAGCTCCCGGGTATAACCACGGCTCACCCGAAGTCAGCACCAGGAGAGATTCCCCCTGTCAGCTGCCCTTTGCACAAAAACCACTGCAGGCTTCAGCACTCCAGTCTTGCATGCAGAGGAGAGAATGTAATTAAATATTATGCCAACATCATTACATCATTCCAAGGACATACTTCGAACTGATCCAAGGCAATTAGGATAGTTACAAGTTCTATTCTATCACAGTAAAATCCAGATATCTTGATTTTGCTGAGTTTTCTTCTTGAACAGCTTTTCTACATCAGTAATCCTCAGGTAACTCCCCTCTGTTTTTATGTCTGAGGGTATCTGGACACCAACTGCACAAAAAAATCACTTAGCCTTCTTTCAAAAATATCTCTCCCTAAGGTAACAGTAGCAAAATCCCTTCAACAAATATTCAGTGCCCCTGCTTGTAGCAACAGAATGCAAAATATTTATAGCCCCCCACACTTTCCCATGGAAATAAAATATTTTGAAAAATTCTTGAAGCTACAAGTATAATGATGTTCAAGCCAGAGAAGAACAAACTTTCTAGGAGAAAACAGTTAATACAGTATTTAATTTCCACAATATGTAATATATGCTTAGAAATAAATGTTTTTATGCACCTGAAAGACAAACTTATTTAAGGGGCTTATGCTACTACTTGGATTAGCCATAATTCCTTATTTCTCTGTAGTTCAGCAGACTCCAAAGAGGGGTGGCCCATCTAGGACTGTAATCCTCTCTCCCAGTTTTCTTTCCAAAGGTTACTTTTGAGAGTCACCTTTTTTCAGTTTTATCAATATACTGTGCACATTATGAAAAATGAACAGCATTTTTAGATCTGCTATACATGGTATACTGCTTAAAATGTAAAGAAAAGAAAAAAAGAGAGGATGAGTTGCAAAGTGAAAATGAGGTTGAGTTGCTTAGAAAAAAAATTACCTAAATGAGAATCAAATAGGGCAGGGAAACAACACTGATGTAAACTATATAAAGCAGTGGCCTATAACCAACACAGGATAAGCTCTAATAGTCATGTCTTAGAAACTAGTTGATGCTATGGTAAGGAAAAATAAGGTGTGGAAATTGAATATTCTGTAAAAAAAAACCCCAAACAAACAAAAAAACAAACACCGCCCCCCCCCCCCCATACAACCAAAACCCAACCAAACAAACAAAACCCCCCCAAAAAACAACCAAAAACCAACCAACCAACCAAAATCCCCAAAAAACAAAAAAGGCCTTTTTGAACAAACTATCACACCTCAAGTTAGGAAGATTCTGCATTTCATTTTGGCTAGAAGAAGGAACAGCTCAACAGGACACAAATGCTTATTTAGAAGTTGCCTTAAACTTTTAAAGCTCTCTAAACTTAAAAAGGAAAATTCTCTGTCCCACATTCACATGAAAGCCTCTAGTCCCAGGTCTATTCGTTTTTGTTAATCTTTCATTTGTGCTTCAGAAAACTGTGTGAGGTCATAGCAGTGTCCAGCTGGAATTTGGCCAGGATCCTTTAGAGAACCCACCAAACAAGCTGAGGTTAAGTTTCTCCTTCACAGGATGGGCTATAATACTGATACAATGATCCAAGAGTCTCCAATCATTTCACAAGTCTTGGCTTTCTCCTCTTTCAGAGGGATGAGGATGGAAATGCTGTGGGTCAGCAAAACACTGGACAAAACAAGTAACAAACTACCCAATCTAAAAAGCTCTCAGGTAGGCTAGGAGACCATGCAGAATTTCTTAAGTTTTCTGACAGAAAAACTCTTAACCTTATCATGATGTCACAAAGTTTTGCTTTTGCTGAAATTACATTTTCCACTGATGAAAATTTAGCTGGAACTTTCCAACAAGATCATTTTTAGGATGTATGCCAGCACAATTTGACGTCCATGATGTCATTTGAGTTGATTAGTCCAAATGTGTCAAACAAAACTGAAAATTAATCCAGTCTCCAGAAAGAAATGTCAGTTGCCTCCTGTAGCTAAGTCAGACCAATGTTTATAACAAAACAAACCCACCATATGCCTCGTGTAGTTAAGAGAGTAAATACGGGCACTTGGAGCTCTGAAATTTCTCACTGGTTCCTTCATATCCTTATGCATAAACTACATTGCTGTGCTAAGGACTTAGTAAAGTGGTTTTTTCTTTATTGAGAGGTCATCCTTAATCCTCAGAAACATCTTTTTTGTTATCTACTACCTGTTATCCTCATACAAATGAGCATTAAAAATCAGCAGTCCTGCTCCCTCAGAGCCTGGACCAAAGATACTTGGTTTATTACTAGTATGTTTGTATGGAAATATTTGCCTCAGCCAGTCACTAAATCCAGCAAGATTTTAAGTAAAAACCCCATTCAAAAGACATCGTATCACCCAGCTCCCGTGAGGCATTGAGTTCTTTATGTTTGTTTTCATTTCTCCTCAGCAGCCAGTAAGATGTATTTTGTGCTGAAAGTTGACAGAAGCTAACACACGTTGCTGCTGGAGAAGCTCGGAGCTGCATGGCAGCAAACCCACCAAGATGCACCCAAAAATGCTTGGATATGATTTAATGCAATCAACTGTTTTTCTCTCATTCTCCTCAGGCTTCTCTAAATTGTGAGAAACACTATTAGGGGACACATGTCTCTAAGATCATGGAATGAGTTTCCAGTTCTAGAATTGCCAAGCAAGCCCATTTATCACAGAAGAAATTTGAAAGAAGGAATGCCAATAGTTTCAGGATTAAGGCAGACCAAGTTGTCCACAGCCAGGTAAAAAGGCACCTAATTATTGCTGTTTCATTGTCTAAATTTACAGCAGAAGGTGTTTCAGCCATGCAATGGAAGCTAAAGGTGACCCATGTTTGGTGTGATGCACCAAGAAGTACAGGCTGCAACCCTTCACAACAGGACCATTTTTAATACTACTAAATCACCCTTACAGGTATTGTATAAACCTTAACTGCATTTATACATGCATATGAAGATAGTCCAGACATTTGAGAACACTTGATGATTCACACAGTACCTGTTACTGAAGCAAAGAGGGTAACAGGATTAAAACCTTACAGAAGGAACATTCTGACCAGAAGGATGACTTAAGGTGATACTTTTTTGTTGAAATACCAGACACAGCATTTAGCTCTGCCTCTGTTGAAAACCACCTCTGACATTATAAAGCTTGTAAGCTGTCACATAGTCACTTAATGCTTCACCCAATAATGAGACCTGAAGCAACATAGTGCCTTTTCCTACACATCAGAGCTGAGGCTTAAGCAGCATGGGATTTAGAGGCAAGCACAGAGGCACGCAGTGCTATTTTAGGCACTTCTGTAATATCCAAGACACCTGCATGGGGTTATGCAGATATAACATCAGACCCATGCCTTTCTGGAGAGGCGTCTGTAGATCAAATAAGAAAAGTTAAGTCAGCAAAAATGGCACTAGGTGTTGACAATTGAATCTGTTCCAGTAGAGTCTGCTTCTACAAACCCACTGAGACGAATGCTAAATTCTCTGAAGTGTAAATCCTGATTTGAGTTTTGCCTTTAAATGAGAAGAGACTTCCATGAAGATCATTGGCTGCTGCTCAGAGGAAACCTGCTGAACCTCTTTATGGGCTAAAATACGATATCATTTTTGAAAGTACTTTGCCAGTGCCTGGAAGGCTGAAGGCCAGCTTGCTCCAACTCTTTAGGCCTTGCTATTTTCTGTAGGGATACTGTTAAATGTAGTTCTTAAATAGCTGCCTTTATAAAAGTACTTGGGCTTGCTGTTGGCCTAAATTGGAAGGCATTAGTGTGACACTGGACAATCATAAAGTCCTCTCCCGAAGTAGCAGCAGGGGAAAGGGGGGACAGGGGCTAAAGCAGAGAATACATTGAAATGAATGTGACCCCAGAGGGAAGCTGAAAGACGCTGGCAGCAGTGGGAGTAAGGTGGCTTCCTTCATTTTGAAGAAACTGAAGTAGCAGTGTACGAAAGATATGGGACAAAGTTTATTCTTAAGGGAAAGCAGCACACATACTTTATTCACAAACCATCCATGCTTTCTGCATGATGCCAAGTTCCACATTAGTATCAGTATACCCACGTGAAAGGGTCAAAGCCCACACATTTTAATGTGACCAAACAAACTAATGCTTCTCAGTTTCTCCTCTTTGGGAGCAGGTTACAGGACACTGGCTGCCAAGAAAGAGCATTGTTTCTCTTGAAAAAGTCAAAAATGGACAGTCCAGGTAAGGAATGACCATATCAGAGAGTGGTGGAAACTATCCTGAGGGAAAAGAGGGAGGTGTAAGTGAAAAGGTGTAGCAGCACTGTGAAACATGAAGGGAGCCTGTTGACACATGTGTGCATACAGGCCAGCTCTACCCTGACACAAGTACTTGGCATGGTATCTGCTTACCTTTCATCTCGCAAAATCCTAGCTGAGCTCTGTCTGAGGTGCCTGCCTGGCTTCCTGCTTGGGCACTGCCCTCCTTCTAGTTAAGAAACTGAAGAGTTTTTCTGAAGATGATGGCTCATTTCACACAGCATTTAAATTCTCTCCATTACCGGAGCTTTTTTGGATATGTGATAAGCTTCTCCAAGATCTTTGATCAGAAGAGAAAGTTTGGGCCTAAATCTGAAGGTTAAGAGGCTCCTACAGCTTTGAACCTCTTTGGAATGATTGCACAAGCTTGTCAAAACAGCAGCTGTCAACCTTACCTGAACTTCCTGCTACTGTACCTGGCCACGGATTTTTTTCAATCGCTAGTTTTGGCTTTGTCCTTTTTCTGTAAGCACTCTTGAAGACAGACAATTACACCAATTTCATGCTTATAGTTGCTCTTGGGTCAAAACCATTTCATAGCAAACAATTCTCGGTGGAAATATTATCCCAGGAATAGAGCCACACAACAGATAGACATCTAAGTGACATCACTTGCATCTACTGGAATGTCACTTTCTGGGAGGGAATAAAAGAGTTCTCATAATAACAACAAATTTTAAGTGCTTTTACAGATGTTGGCTATACTCCATTTCACCTGAAGAAACTGAAACTTGGAAAATTGTTTTCCTGGTATTTGACAGCATCAACTTAAAAAGGAGCCAGAAAGGGGCAGAAAGGAGTGCACACCATTCCATTTGCACACAACACTAATCACACTTGACATGTTTGTTTAGAGACCTACTTGTATACCTCAGAGCTTGGCTATGCATATTTTTAAAAGCCCAAAGAATAATTATTAGCCCATGGTACACTGGATGTGGCAGCGTGACCTGCTAAAATGCGGATATATTTTCTTCCTCTGTGCTTGTCCCAAGCCAGGCCACTCTGTGCTCCAAATGCTTCGAATGAGGACATACCCTTTCATATCCTTTTAGTTACACAAGCAGGAGTTTCTATTTCCTTGTTTATCCTCAATGAAAGGGTGAGCAGTCAAGTCAAGCATTGGGCAATGCAGCAGATGTGCACAAAGCACCCATCTGACAATGGCCAGGGTTCCCACTGAGACTTTTGAGTAGAGAATAATTGTACTTTCTTTTGGCATGAAGCAAGGGTACAAAATCACATTTACATGTGCAAGCCTTTGCCCTCTCAACATGTGTTCTCTGCTGCATTTGAGTAGCTGGTGAAGGTCAGTTTGATTTTCACTCCTAAAAGCAAAGAATGACAGTAGGAATATGGCAGATAGTAAAATTTTAAAATAAAGCACTCTCCCCGCAACTACAAGTGAGCTTTATTAATTAGAATTTGCAGGGAAAAAATTAGAAATATCACTCAGTAATAAACAGGCTCAAGTTTTCCAAAACACAAAAAACCCCACCCCAAAACAGCAACCAAAGAAAGATGTTACTGCACAGAATTGATTATTCTTTTACACTCTAATTTTCAAAAAATCTCACAAATTGACATAAAAAATCAGAATTTCGTTTCAGGCTTATGTGATGCTTTCTTGTAATGACTCTTCCTCTGTTTTTTTGGTTTTTTTAAATCTTATTTCCCTTCCTGCATCTCAGTTATCTCTAAGCACAAAAAGCTCTCAATATAATCTCCATCAATATAATCTCCATGTTTTCTATCTCTGCTTTCCTTTCTATTTTTCTCCTTCCTTAATCATGCTTTTTTGTCATAACTGCATTTCCCAATTCATGAATTCTCTACTACCCTTTTCCATTTGGAGTAGTGAGCTTTTTTTCCGTTCTTTAACAGCACAACACATTTCAACTGATTCTCACCTCTTGAAATGGAACTGAATATTTTGATTTTCTTATACATCTTGTATAAGAATTAAGCTTAAGGAACCAAAAAATCTCAAAAGAAAGCCACCAACCATTCTGCAGATAGCTGTACACACAGCACTCTGGAAATAACAAATGCTAAATTCCCAACGTACTTATGACACAGCAAAGAGTTCATTCTTCAAGCTAAATGTGTGTGCTAGTTCCACATCTGAGTATCTATACATTCAAATGCAGAAACAATCTGTTTCAATCAGAAAAAAAATGAAATTTGCTTGACTAAGTTCTCCAGTACCTAGAATAAGACTAGTTTATTTGCCTTAAAGTTAATAGCAAGAAATAATCTCTTTTTCATACTTACACAAAACCACAGAACTTCTAACTTCCAATTTAATGCTTTTTTTGTGCTGTTTTGATTTCTCTTATTAATAATAAAATAATTTTTTTGAGAAGATAGTAGCAGATATCCTTCAGACTCACAACTTTTTTACTTGGCAAAACCAAATCACATATCATCTTACCAAAACAGAAAGCCATGGAGTAGTTATAGGTTCATACAACACATCAAACCCAAACCAGAGAAATAAACGTGCTTCCTGAAAAGTAAATGAGAAGACAAAGTGACACTCCCTGACTATCCAGCTTCTATACCTTCCCTGCAAACTTCTTTAAAAGTCACAAATTAGATCTCCCAGAGCAGTTTACCAGTTTTCTGTCCTTTTAGCAAAAAACGCCCAACCCTTTAAGTACAGGATTTTGTGTCAGGTCACTACTAAATTGATGGTACTTTATCCTTCATCCAGCATTGCTTCTGCATGAGACTCTTCCCCTGCTCCCAAAGTGATGTGCTACCCCAGACTACCCTCACCTACTTCTTTCCTGGTATTGTTAATGCTGGAAGTGTGCCCACACAAATAAATGCAAGCAATGCTCAGTGAGACATGCAGCAGTGCCACCACATCATTTCAAATCATTTCCAGCTGAGACTGCAAGTATTTTAAGCCAATTTGTAAAGGGTGTGACTTGCAGGGACATTTAATTTATTAAGGAAATGTTCAGCATAAAACAAAACAAATATTGGGGTACCTTTGCTTTGTCTGTTTTAATTTTAAGAGCTCCCTCTGGCTCTGGACACAGCCACTCTAATACTTTCCAGGAGAGCTGCTCTGCTGCCAAGGTGCACTGGCTGTGCCTGCTCCCTGCGCTCAAGTGTCCCAGCACTGTCCCTTCTATGAGAGTGGCAGTTTAAGGGTTAAGCATCAGAGGGCACGGAACACCAGCTCCATCCCTGAGCCATGAAAGATCCCTGCATGGAAAGGGCAGTGCTGCCAGCCCAGCTCTGGCCACCACCACAGGTGCGTCACTGTTTGCCACCGAAGGCAGGAGATCCGCCTCCCTCCCCCCCACCATTTTTTCAGCTCTGTCTAGCTGCAAAGGCAGTAAACAGAGCCTTGCTGGGCTGGCAGGGCTGGCACGGGCCCTTTGCAGCTGCTCACCCAGTGTTGGACCTCATGGAATGCAAAATTAACTGTGCATCATCCCCCATGCCATCTATTGCTAAATCTGTAATTTGCCAGGTGCAAATTCCTTGGCATTTACAAGCCCAAACACTATATTTTGGTCTTATCTGGAAAAGCAGGAGCAGGAACAATAGGCAAGCATTACTAAATTGGTCTAATAATTGGGGACTGGGGGGAAGGGTAGGATCAGCCAAACCACAACTGTACAGAATAATGTGCCTTCCTGCCTTCTTCTCTTCAGAAGATCTGACAAAGATCAACATGGATAAATGTATCCTTACATTTGTACGTTGCTTTAAGACAGAAAAAGACACACACCAGAGAGACAGAAAGACAGCAGCAACCATTAAAACTCTCAGCTACCGAAATGCTTCTGGCAATTTCTATCTTTTGACAAAAATTGCCAAGCAGGGTGTTATGAAGTGAGGCAGTTATAAACTCAGGCAATGAATAAGGAAACTCAAATGTGAGTTAGATACACCATGTATTTAAGGAAAAAACAACTCACAAAGACAGGAAAACCAAAGCTGATGGAAGCTGAACTGAAGTTGAATTAAGAGTGAACTCAAAGCCTCACAGCATGGGATGGTTTATTAGCAGCCTGAAGACAAAAGCCACAAAGCAGTTTTACTCCCTTAGAGAGAGGAGCCCTATTATGGAGCCTTTCAACTCTCCAAGAATTGCCTTTTAACTCTCCCTCCACAGTAGGACAAACAGGGGAAAGAAATTAGTCTTGGATGATGTTAGCTGTTTTGTAACTTGTAGTGCTAGTCCCACTGGAGCTCTTCAGACTCCTGTCAGATTTATCCTCTTGACATTCAAAATGGATTAACCTAAGGTATCTTTTCATAACTAATTAAAAAAAAAAAAAAAAAAAAAAAAAAAAAAAAAAAAAAAAAAAAAAAAAAGCCAAACAAAAAAACTCAATCCACAAAGTGTTTTCTGGAAAAAAAAAAAAAAAAAAGGGGGGTGGATTAGTTAGATGACCAAATGATATTTCCTTGACCTGGTAGTAATCTTTCCTTGACTTTTAGTGCTACTTTTAAAGGAAATACTACATGCTAACACAGAATCGGAATAATCTGAATAATGACATAATGGTGTCACCTACCTACAGCACAAAAGTGAGAAAAATTCCAAAACCCCCTTGTGTTTTCAGAGACCTCTAAGTATTGAGCCTGAAACACTATCAATAGTAAAACGCATTGGGTAGCAGTCTGCATCAATATATCCAATTCAGCTCCAATTACTGCATTCTTGCCAAGAGAAAAATCTATTATTTTTAAAGCAATTTAAGAAGAACTTGGGAAAATTATGCAGCCTTACTTTGGCTGTCTGCTGATAACTGGGTTACTGAAGTGAATTTTCTTCAGATGTGCCAAATTCTGTCTTCCTGAAAATATCTCATCCTTAGGTCTTTTACTCTGATGACTAGTACACAGCTAAACTCCATCAACTGTTGTCTTGTATAATTTTCTTACTGTAGGCTTGAAAAAAAGCAGTGGACTAAGTTAAGCATCAGTTCAGAGCAAAAATAATGAATGTATATATTTTTTTTGTTCACATAAGAAATGGATATACCTTATAAAGTAGTGTATTTCATGAGTAAATTTGCTTCATCTAAGCAGGTGGTGCTCCAAGTAGCCTTTGGCCCACACCACATGGAAAAATACATTTACTGCTGTGGAAAACAAATTTGCATGTTAGAGGGCAAAGAAAATCCACATGACTGAGCTGCAACATAATGATCACATAAAGAACTTGAAACTGTTCTCACAAGAAAAATTTCATGATCCCGTGTCCCGGGCCATGGGCTGTAATGCCCCACATGAGGTACCACATTGCTTCAGGAATATTTGCAATAAATCCCCGTAATACTAGAACACATCTTTCAACTGTAGAGCAACAATTAAACATCTCAAAACCCGTTGGTTTTGGTTTGGGTTTTTTTTTTGCATTATCACAATAGATTCTCATGGGGCTGACATGCAGCAAAAAAAATAATCTGACACCATTAAAAAACCTTCAGAGTTAGGGCTATCTGATCAACTTTCCAACTTCCATCACGCTCCTGTTTTTACGGCATGCCAGCACGTGTACAGATGATAACTGTGAAAATAAATCAATGTTGATTTTTTTCCACATGATTAGCAACTACTGGATTCAAGTAACTAACCCACTGCTCAATGCCCATAACATCCTAGGCATCAAGATAAGTTCTAGCTCAAGACAAGCTTTTCTTATTCAAAAGAGGAGCATAAATGTTTAAGCACTGAGCAAACATACAGTGAATTTATATTTTAATAACAAATTCAAAATCTTAATAACAGTATTGAAAGACTGGGCTATTTCAAAAGTCCAAATTTGAGATATCTGTTGCAAGAGACACCCTGAATTGCTACTATATTTTTTTTATAATTGCTCTAATATGGTGGTTGAGTCTGAGTTTTGTAGCAGGCTTAGAAGAAGGTCTGCTGAAGAACAGAAATTGAAACAGTACAGAAAAGGGGAGAATGGAGAAAAGAAGATCCTCATTTGCAAGTGTCATTTCACATTTCAAAAGTATCATGCTAGATTCTGAATGAACAACCATTCATACGAAAAAATGAATAAGCAAAAAATGAAAAATAAAAAAGAGATGTTATTTTCTGAACCTTCAAGGCACAAGTTGCAGTTGTATTGGACATATAAGCATTTAAGTGAAGAACACCCACTGGAAAGGACTCTCTGAGATTGTGGCACAATAAGATGAACATTGGTCAAATAAATCCCATGCAACAGTCCATGAGAGTGTCTGAGGTTACATGGCTGGCCCCACACCTTTTGGGTTTTGCTAGCAGGGTATGAAATTTGTTTTCCAGCAACATCTCCTCTCGGCATCTGATTTGTTGTCCAGTCAACACACCTGTTCACACAGTTATTTTCCAGCAGCTCCACAAAAAAGTTAAGGATCAGTTTGAGTCTGACACTCATACTTTATAAATGCATTACTGCATTATTTGGTGATACTTTTTCACATGCATCCATACTGTTATTTCAAAGCACACAGAATAATCTTTTTAACAGTCTCTGTTGAACAGCTGAGCACATACTTCATGTTTTGATCTGGATTCATTGTACAAAGTGTAGCAAAACACTAAAAATTGTGCTATTCATTTGTTCATGTACAGAAACACCCTCCAAATCACTGGTATGAGGAGAGTTTAAAAAATAATTTAATTTCTTAAAATGTGGGGTCCTCCATTTTTATGACTTACTATAATTGTTTCTCTCTTCAAACTGGTGATTTTGTCTAGTAATGTAGTAGTGGAACTGATCAGTTAAATGAAGCATGAACTGCAGCCTGCAGAGAGCTGGATTAAAAACTGCTGAGTTTTCAACATGATCCTTAATCAGAAAACGTTTCTTTCAGAGGAAAGAAAATGTAAAACAGAGGGCAGGGAGAAAAGGGGTAGGGACAGGATAACAGTGTTCTTTTAAAATACCAATGCATTTTAATTTTTTATATAATACATAAACCCAGAGCACCACTATTCATAAACATGTACTTCCATTAATAATTATTTAAGACTACAGCCATGGCTTAATTCTGGCTTTTTTATGTTTATACAACAACTTGTCACCCAGGGTGCTCACAAGAGTTGTACAAGAAAAATAATTTAACACCAGTATCACCCTTAGCTTGTTTTTACCCATTCTAATTATAGTCATCATACAGTCTCTCTCAGATGTGACACCAAAAATGCTAAATTCACAATGTGTGTTTTAGTTTTGGATTGCCCTGGAATGAACAATCTTAAAGGATCAGGAGGCATGTGTAAACTGTGCCTTGTGCACAGAAGAATAAAGTCCATTTCTTGAATAGCTGGCAGAGTGCGAAGACTGGAACCAAGAATGAAATGAAGGAGAAAAGAGAGAGGAAATGTCATGTTGCTTGCCCACAAGTGCTGCCAAATGGACAAACTTGAAGGGCAATCCATTTCTCCAGTTAATGCTGACACCATTTTCACTACTCCTGAGCTTCTTTACCCTTTTGTTAATCCTGTGCCTTGCAAGGTTCATTAGCCCTGTTTACACAGAAAAGTTGGGTCAGTCTGACATGCTAACAAAGTGCACATCTATCTGCACATACATGTATATACACGTCAGTTTCTTCTTAGCAAACTTTCCAACTAAAAACTCCCACCATCTCTCTATTGGGTGTATGGGGTTTTTTTCTCCTCACTTCACATTAGGAAAAAAAAAAAAAAATCTAGCAAACACAGCACTTAGCTTTACAGAGAGCACTAAGCAGAAAGCACAAATCCACAAGAAACTTTTCACTGATACTTGGTCCCTTCCTCTCTAAGAGTTTTGAGGAGCAACATGTTACTCTAACAGAATGGCAGCTACATGTACCTCATCCAAGGGGGCCTTTGAGCACAGTATTAAATGCAAAGACCCGTGCAATCCCAAAGTAAACACGGAGATGCGATTTGCTGGTTTACCTGGGACAGAAAAGGGATGCTACAGCAATTTTCAAGTTTCATGCTCCTAAACCAGAACTGGCATCTGGACTAATTGTTTTGAACATCTCTTACTAAATACAAGCATGAAAGACTGAGACTACATCAAACAAATCCCTGACATGGGGCTTAGAAGAGATTTCTCCCTCATGGGATATACTGCACTACATGCAATCCTGTTTATTGTAAGGGCACTTGCTTGGTGCCTTCCACTGGGTCTGGAAGAGCTTCATGGACACCTGATGAGAGAGCTGCACACAAACAGAAGGAGATGCAGCTCAGGTCTAAACAGACTTGAAATTGCAGATCTTAACACTTGTGGCTTGAGAGAGGGTGAAAATTCAGAGGTCTAGCTCTCAGGAAGAACCATGAAAAAAAAAAGGGGTAAAAACCAGCTCCCCAAGCAAAGAAGCAACTTTCCCTGTAAAGTAGAAAGGTAGCGCAGCCTTTTCACTTGAAAAACAGAACGTTTTTTCATTCATTTTCCTGACAGAATTGTCCTTTTTTACACAGAGGCTAGAAGCAACCTGACTGATATCTCTATCCATGTGTCTGCAGCAATCTTACAAGCCCATCTGGTAACATCCAAAACCTAGCCTGCAGTAGGACTGCTGTAATCAACACACATTTAACAGAGCTACAAATGAGAGATTCCTAAAGCAAGCTTTTGTTAACAAAAATTCCAGTTTTATGAGATTTTCAGGCTCCTTTGTGTGGTAAACTAACCTCACCACGATTTTAAACAATCCAAAGACTGTTGAACAAGAGCTGGGTCTTAGAAGTTCTGCTGCCCAATGTTGTACACAGAGTGTCCCATGGAAAGTACCAGGTGTTTTTTTTGGAAATCCCCTTCCCAGAATAGCTTGTGGTTACACAATAATACACAGAACAACTGCACCTGAATGTTAGCACAGCAACAACCTTAGTGTCTATGCAGCAAGCCTTCTACATTGAATTACCTCAGCCCAGTAAGGAGGCTATTTGTAGACTGCAGAAAGGTATTTGAAGCATCCACAGAAATACCATTTACGACTTTGCAGTAATACTGTCTGTATGTCCTGATCTTGCCCAAGTATGCTTGTGTTTAGGGGAAGAAAACTGCAGTCCAATAATTCTTAGTCTGCTCCATTATGACAAAGAGAGAAAAGAATAGGACACTGATAGGCAGATCAGGTACAATGCTGCTTCACATCAGCTTTGTTTTGATTAAGTCAGCTATGATCTCATGGCAGGATAATTTTTTAATGTTGGTGTTTAGGAGAAAGGCTTGCATTGAAGGTTATTTTGGCTGCCTTCAGTTAAGAATGCAACTCATGTGAGTGGGAGACAACAATGCAGCAAAATCCACATTTTTGTATACACACAGAAAATAGATTTGTACACCAGAAAAAAAAAAAAAGTCAAAAATAGAGCATACATATTTTTCTGCCTTACGCTGTAAGGAAATTGGCTACAGGAAGCAACAGCTTGTCCCAGCAGAACCAACAGTATTCATACAGCAGTAGGCCTATCTGAGTACTCACGTGCCATACGCATTTAGTCCTTGTTTAAACATCTCTCCACCATCTGAACCCTGCACATTTGTTTCACTGCTCTGAATTAACAATAGTACACTAAGCTGTGTGTTTACATTTGTGAACACAAAAATAAACACTGACTCAGAAGGTAGCTTTTTAAGAAAACCTAAGATTGTCTGAAATTCTTAATCACTATAGAGCCTTTCATTCTTCACAAAAAATCTCTTAATAGAAAAATTCTGAATATTTTTTTACTGATGCTCATTTGTTTCGAATAAGAACAGATAATCTAATGGTTTCTCAAAGAATATGTTTTAAATTCTGAATCTTCTTATGTAATTTGTTTTCAAGGCAATAACATACCTTTTCAAATAGCTAAGCTGTCCAATGAACAACAGATTTCCACTGGTAACTTACACAAGTGAATTGGATAAATGCATTAAGACAGTTTACAGGTAAGTAGAATATAAGCACTGAGTTGCATTGGCTTGCAACTCCTGATTGTAATGAATTTCCAATTCATTACCTATTTGACAAGGGGGAAAAAAATTACCTCATTATAAAACTCAAGTTTTTACTGTAAGGCAAACAATGTAATCGCCAATATTTTTCTGTCACTTAGAATTTCTTGCCTTCACATTTAGATGAAACACAATTAGATGAAAAACTGATAGGCAAAAAGACCTTAAAGCAATAATCAATTCTTTCAAGCTACTTTCTAACTAAAGATACTCTAGAATTGTTTTTAAAAACCAGTATTTTTGAGTTGTATTGAAAATCCTTATTTTGCCATACATTTGTCTTGTTTTGAATCATATCTGAAAAAAACAATAGGTACCCCCTCCCCCCTAACCCAGCGTACAACTTTCAAGACCAGCTGGGACTCCAACAGTGCTTTTTTTTCAGAACAATACTTTTGATAAAAATATATAGATTGTCCCTTAATAACACAGGAAACTAAGTCATGTTTTTAGAAATTACTTAAGAACTTGCTGGATTAAAGGACTGTCTACACATGGAATTATTTAGTAATGACTGCTCAAGAACAGCTATTCCCGAATAATTCTGTGTGTAGACACACTTATTCCAGAATAAAGTTGCCTTATTTTGGTCTAATTCAGGCCATCAAAGTGTGTTAAGCTAAACAGAAACAAGACTGTCAGCACATGGAGTTACTCAAGACTTGCTGCTCCTAAAAAATTCCACCTGTGGACAAGTGCTTGCGAGAGCTCAGGCTCAGCTCTGTTATCCCCAGCCACGCTATCTCTGCTCTCACAGTGAAGACATGGCACATGTACAGTTGTTCATTCTGCTGCTTTTCTTATTTTCGTTCAACTAAAAAAAAAAAACTTTTTAAATTCAGTGTTCTTTGTTGAATGTGAGCTAAGCCAATACAATGACACACCCACTCAAATACAATTTTTCTAGAGATTAAGTAAACCTTGGTATATTTCGTTTTCTGAACAAACCAGTATTCATATTGGCATTATTCTTGTAAAGTGATTGTTCAGGAAAATTATGCCTCTTTATGAGGTAGTAGGAATGGTTGAAAGTAATTGGGATTTGGTTTTTCTGAGATGGAACTAACATGACCAACTGCTGAACTGACATTTGGATAGATGTTCTGTTTTGTGTCATGTAATAAAATAAAGAATTTGTTCATCTTGTTAAAGAGACTAATTACTGAGTAATCAGTCACAGCACACAATAAGAAAAAAAAAAAGTATTCTCAGCAAGGTACAAATCTGTAAAAGGGTATAATTATTACCTGCAAAATTTTCACAAATTCCTATAATTGTTGGACTTAATAGCAACATGTTAAGCCTGGCTGGAATATGGCCGTTGCCTCTAGTTCCAAAGTTCAAATCCAAAGTGATTAGAAGGGAAAATGGATTTTGATAGTCCTACAGCCCCCAGTAGACCAAATCACAAAATCACACCCCAGATGGCTGTTGTCGGAAGCTTGTGGTGAGGAAAAACCTCTTGCTAGAATATCAGAGATAGAGCAGATGCTCTTCAGTACGTCCCTGAAACTTCTGCAAACTGTGCTTGACTCTGACCATTGTTTTTAGTGACATTTTCCTTCATCATGTGAAGAGGTAGACTATAAAATTATATCTAGTATATTCCCTATAATGTTCTTTGTAATAAACTTAGTGTGATAGCATTAGTGTTTCATCTAACTGGATCACTGCTTTGAATTAGCTAAAAAAAAAAAAAAGCCTGTTGCTAAAATCCTTCATCATTTTGTTCTGATTTTATGTAAAAATATGGCTTTATAGCTGAGGATGAATGTATGCCTGTGATTTGCCCTAAATATACTGTAGTAAGAGAAAACCTCAGAAGGAGATAAAGACCTTACAAAAGGAAAAAAGCCCCAAACACTGTCATTTTTATAATTTTTATCAGAGCTTGAAATCAACTACTAGTTTATTTCACTGAGAAGTTTTACTACAGGTAAACAAAGTGCTAAAAAAGTACATGCCTGGAGGGTTATTACATGTAATCTCTTACTGCTGAGACGTGCTCAGAAACTGAAAAGCCCATAGTATGAGTCCTCCTTCCTTCAGTGTTATCATTTAGACTTTAACTAAATGTTCACTTCCAGCTTTTCTGCCACAGCCCTGGAAACTGAGTTCACAGAGGGGACCACCCATTCTCTAAGTGACTTGCTTTCTCCTACTCATGAATTGTGACATCCTTTCTGTATTTGCATCATACTCCTCAACCCTTATGATGAATACAGAATGATTAAATGCTTCAAGGCCCTTTCCACAACTGACTATAAGTACTTTAGAAATAGCAATACGTTTAGCTTCAAAACACTGCTGGCAGCTGGCTGGTATGACAACACTCTTGTTCTGCAGATCAAAACTAGAAAGGCAGTGTGGTTATGGCCAAAACCAGTAACTAATTTTACATGTGTAAAAGGTGGATTTTTCAAAATGAGTATACTTTCCATTTTCCATGCTGTGATTGACCTGAGGGAAACTTCGGATAATTCTACTGGAGTCAGAGCCAGGACCTACTAAACACCTGCTGAGCCCCTCAGCATGTCTTTGTGGTGTCATATTTAGTTATCACCTGACAAAATATCTGCATTTTTGGTAGTGAAAATGAAGAATTAATTGCAGTTGGAATCACATAGCACTTGATGGAGTCAAGTGCAGCTCACATCAATTTCAACCTTCCTCAAGTTCAGATCTTTAGATTTCATACTCACCCCCTAGAAAATGGGAGTGTTTTACATTTGAAAGAGTTCCAGATCACAAAAGAATTCAGTAATAGAGACAAGATAAAAAACAGTGAGTGATCCCCTGAGGAACTGGAATATCAGTGTTTAACTTTTTACCTTAACATTCCCGTAGCACCAAAAAATGAGTGTAAAAATGCTATAAAAACCACATGTACAATATTTTGTTATGAAAGCTGATAATGGTGGTGGTGTTTCCAAAAGGTTAGTTAAGCTTACACAAGAAGATATCAGGAAAAATGTGATGGTACATTATTAAGCAATATTTTTGGAGCAATCATGTAAAGAAATAGTCAGATAACAAGTACAGAGCTGATTTTTTTCCAGTTAGCATTGTGACTTAATACACACTTTCTAAAAGCTGAGCAAACATAAGATAAAGGAGTAATTGGGGGGATTTCCACAAAATGCAAGTCTGTATTTACTTATCCAATACAGGTATTAATTTAAAAAAGACTTCTACAGTGCAATGTGCCATTAATACATTGCTAATTTAAACCTGCTGTTAGATCTGTGCTTAGTATAGAACATCTTACACACCAGATCTTTTACTCTGTCGTTACTGCCACTGAACCCAAAAAGGATCCAGTGTAGTGACTTACAAGGCTTTTTCAATTTAAATGCTTTTGCAATCTTTCACAGTTTAATGAAATCTAGTCACATCAGAGTTGCTTAACCTGCTCTTTAGTAGAACTGCCACTTGGATGTTAAAAAAGTGTATTTGGCTCTCCACTTCAGAGATCTGGGTTGGAATTTTACATTTATGATTTGTTGAGGGTTTTAGGATTTTTTCCCCCATCCAGAGCACTTACTCTGAATAGATGTCTATAAAAACAAAAATGAATTTACATTATCCACCTCAGTTATAAATCAGAACTAACGCCTCAACTTAAGCTTTGAGTAAATTCCAAGAGATAATATTTGAATAAACTGCCAAGATTTTCTTATGGCAGCATTCAGAAAAAAAGTCAGAGATGGACAGCTTTGACTTAAAAATTTCCATGGGCCACCATGGCACAGAAGTACCCAAGACAAAGGACATTTTGCTAAACCTAAGGGAAAAAAAAAAAAAAAAAAAAAAAGAGTTTTAAGTTTTCCCACTTTGGTATTGTGAATGAAATCAGGACTAAACCTCAAACCACACAAGAAAGATTTTTCATTATTAGATATGCCCATTCTACTGGTGAAAGCTAATCTATCACAGAATCCTGGCTCATCATGAAATAAAACATGCTTATTTTACAAATGGAATATGATCAAAAAAGGTAAATCCAACCATCCTGAAGGGAAAATGAGAAAAAAACCCCATGATCAAGTTTTTCAGGTAAGTATCTGAAATCTAGGTATTGGTAGTGACATTCCCATAGTCGTAGGTTGGGTTTTAAAAAGCCCAAGCAACTTGATTTAAGAGCCAACCATATATGAATCTTAAATTGTCAGGAAAACACAACTTTTATCAGTCAGATTATTTTTATTCGGTATCAACAGAAAAGTTTAACTACCTGACTCTCCATTTTGGGTTAGAAATTGCTGACTCTCTCATTTATTTTCTGGGAAGTTCTAGGTAGTACTTCTAAGTTTTACTCTTTGAACACCTGAACACATCATCTCACTGCAACATCGATGTTTCTTATATTCTTTACTGTGTTCTTTTATGTCTCTCCTCCAATTAGACTCAGAACAGCTTACTGTTCTCTACCTCTCACCCTACTACATCCACAAAAGAAACCTTCTCATTGTTAGTTTGTTGCATGGAAATTCTGGCCTGTTCTGAACACTACACATCACCAAAACACATCCCTTCTTCACTTTCCATTTCCAACACCACCACATCTTATTCTGTAGCTTTCAGAGATGAAAACTTTGTGCAATGTGTGCATATATCAGCATATTGCTCTCAACTTTATAAGGCATAAAGTTCTATATATTTTTCTCAAACAACATTTAAAAAAACAAAGGTTGAAAACTTCTACTGTCCTTAGAAAAATGTGGAAAGGAACACAACTCAGTTAAAATACGGGACTTTCAAAGCTGAAGTTACATGTGCAGGAAAGCCAGATCTGTAAAAACTGGCTTTAAAAGTTAACAGTGCCATGTCACCCTCCCTCCTGTTTTAAAGTCCCTGCCTTTTTTTCTGGTGAGAAGGCATACCTTTCTTGTAAGTGTTACAGGTCTTGCTGATAACAATTAACTTAACTTACAAATAACTGAAATTAGCATGGCAAAGACTAAATATTAGGTCTAAAAATTAAGTGTTAAGTGGTTAATTTTAAGATATCAACAGAATATGGGTTATCTCTCAATCTACTCAAGGAAATTCAGCACTGATTTTTAGGTTAAAATAAAGAGAACAATCACAAGAATCACCAGGTAAATGCTTCTATCAGGCTGCACAAGTGGGAAGTCATTTGCTTTGTACTTAAATTAGAAGAAGAAATTTATCTCAGCAATGGGTTTCTTCTATCAGTTTGGAAGCAGACAAGGTATATTATTTATAAAGAACATTGAAAGAATGTCAGAGAGAAATGTATACATTAGGCACTTTTAAAAGATTTGAATCTAATACAATGTCCAAATTTCACCTTTTTTTTCCAAACATACAAGGCTACGTATACCATTCACTCTGGTTACCTTCAAACATTTAACAAAAACAAGTTTCCACCTCGGCTGCTACCCTTCAAGCTCCCCTTCAGAATTCAAAGAAATGCAGAATGAAAGCATCCTCACTGCTAGCAAAACTGCTTAGCATGTATATATTAAATCTGAGTCCCCTGCATTCCCTCTTCTGTCAGATATGTTTTGGGTTTACTAGGGTGGACTTTTTAGCATATAAAACATGCCATAAATTCTTAGTTAATCTACTAAAGTGTATCCATGATTTACCAACAGTTCAAACAAAAACTAACATGAGGGTGAATTTAAAGTGCAACTATTTTATGTCATTATTTTCCCTCTAAGTATAACAACCACTGGATTTAGAAGCAGTTAGCTGAAGTATCACTCAAGTTTCACAGCCAAAACTAAAGGCATTATCTTTGGAGTCAATGAAGTCTGCAGCTGCTGGAATCTGGAATGGAATGCATCTTTTCATTAGGCTGGTGCGAAATTAGAAATGCCTGCTCATCCAAATGAACCATGAATGCAGTACTTTAGAAATATCTGCTCTTCGCATGTAACTCAGCGTGCTAGAGAATGTGACAAGCCTAGTAACACTCCGTCTCTGGCACTTGCTGGGGAATGAAAAATGTCACTGCCAGTGTCCTTGACTGAGCCCTTGCACAGCTGCCCCATCCCAGAGGTGCAAGAGCAAACAAAGTCAGTCTCCACTTGCAACTCCATGCTGCTGCCGAAAATAGAACATTTTACTGTTTGGATGAATTGCACGGAGAGAAGATCATAAAGCCACCGATAACTGAAATCAGAGCTGGAAATCACAGTAAGAATCACAAGCTGTTACTCTGCTTAATTAAAGAGAGTGGAAACATGACTTGCTTATACATCATGGCACAAACCAATCTTCCTCAGCCATATGCAAATGCTGCTGTATCACCCTAAGCCTCTACGTGCTCCTCTTTTCTCTCTGAGCATAGTAGCCCTGGAATCACAGGTGGTAGAAGGTTTCAAAGCATCCAGTCAGGATGACCCCCTCCCCGCAAGTATACTAGAACTTGCTGACGCTGTTAGCATTTTATGCAAGTAGAGAAGGATTCAGTGAGCCCAGATACCTTTACACAGGAACAGACAGAGACAGGCAGCAACTTGCTGAAAAAATAAGGGGAGGGGAATGAAGCAAATCACAGAACAGTTTGAGTTGGAAGGGACCTTAAAGATTATCTTGCTCCAAGCCCCTGCCATGGGCAGGGACAGCTTCCACTAGACCAGGTTGCTCAGAGCCCCATCCAGCCTGGCCCTGAACTCTGCCAGGGATGGGGCATCCACAGCTTCTCTGGGCAACCCGTGCCAGTGTCTCACCACCCTCACAGTAAAGAATTTATAATATATAATCTAAACCTGACCTCTTTTTGTCCTGTCTCTCAGCCAATGTTTCCAACACATATTTCTCATGAACATTTTATAACATTGAACTTTAAAAGCTTCTAAGCACAGTGATCTCAAATACTGCTCTGGGGAGATGATTCCATAGTCAAGTGCCCTTATGTAAAAGCCCTCATGAAGTCCCAAATTACAAAAAAAAAACCCCAAAAAACAAACCCTTTAATTATTTTCATGCACATCTCAGTGGATCAAAACTTGGAGTATGTATTCTCTGGACTATATCCGTGTAGCTACAGTAAATTAAAAATAAAAGGGTTATTTAACCCACACTTGCTTGCACACAACTCTGCTGATATTTTATTGATTATATCTAGACTTATTGTTAAGTCACAGAGTACAGTTAAATTTCTCTGACACTTGCACATATAAAATACTCTCATTATCTGATGCAAGAAACCATAAGTACTAGAGCATGCAAACTTCTATTCCACAGAGTCACAGTGTTTATTATCACAAGCACTGCCACTGAATGTCACAATTCATAATATTAATCTAAAAATAAATTGCTACATTAGTGAACAATACAGCCACTTTGACAATGTTCATTTACAATAAACAGTCATTAGAGAAAGTCTGGTCTTTGAACAAGTAAGTCTTTAGCAGTCTTTTGTTATTGCATATATATATATTACAATTTATACTATGCAAAAAAATCTTAAAATGTATTCAGTAGTTCTCAGAATTGACTGAAAGTCAATTTTACATGGTAATACCACACTGATTAGGGAGAAAATAGGGAAAATAAGGGCAAGGAACCTGCCAGCACTTTCAGCAAACACCTACAATAAAAATCAAACAAATATTTACATAACTATGGTTGACAGAACTAAGGCAATCACTGCCCTCTCTCCAATCCAACCTTGAAAGCTGTTCACGTTTCATGTCACAGCCAGCTTCAAATAGCAAACCCTATTGATGCTAATATTTTAAATGTTTATTGCAATGAGGAATTAAAGGAGAATTTGTTATGGCCCTTTCTTTGATTTTACACACACAAACACACAGTGATAAATGATTTCATCAAATCATTAAGGTTGGAAAAAACCTCCAAGATCACCCAGTTCAATCGTTGACTGATCACCATATTGTAAAATAGACCGGAGCACTAAGTATCTTGTCCAGGTGAAAGTCACCCACCAATATTTCCTTAATGGCAATAATGTGCAAAACTTGTATTACAACTGACAAAATCATATACTAACTGGAACCAACAAAAATAGTAGATATTGCTAAGGAAACAACTACTAAAGATGGAACTGGAAAGAAAAGACCTAAAAAAATCTGAACAAAACCCCAAAAGAACAACCAACCAACAAACAAATCAAATCCAAAATACTGGTTTGCTGCCAACACTGAACTAAGAGTCAGTGCACCTGCAGTCTGTCATGCCAAGATAAGGGCACACTAAATAAGCCCCCTGTCACTGTTAAGAAATCCAGAGACAGTTTAGGAAACAAATACTTTCTTTCCATTTAGGAAGGAAGTATTTTGTAGAAGAATGTACACACAGAAATAATACTCTTGTTGCCAAAGTGCTTCAATGAGTATGAAAGCACGGAAAGATGGCCCCAGTATGCAGAAGATACATCCCTCCTCTACCACAGTACAGAGGAATCTGTCTTTCTGGTGAGTCATAACCTGCTTTGGCCCTGGAGTGAAACCCCAAAATTGCCCAGAAAAGTGTGCACAAAAATTCTATTCTCAACACAAAGCCAGGCACTTCAGAATGTGCTACAGGGTATCTAGAGCATAAGTCTAAAATAAGGAAAGCCAATTACAAATGTAATGAATTAGTTTTAAATTCTGCTCTTCATGACTCTCCAGCTTTTGCCAGTTAATTATCCTAATGATAGTTATCATAGCTCATACTATTATTACAAATAAAAGTCACTTAAATATTAAGTGAATAAGAAATTGACTACTTGAATTAGATGGTTGAGATTTAGCAGGCCACAAAGCTTTTTTATTGCTGTAAAATCAACCAGAATTCAAGAGATATTAGTTCATTGATGTCCCGTAAGTTTTACCCTTAGGCATAGAATTATTATAATAGACATCATTCCAATCAAGTATGAGCTATAGCAATCAGCTATAAAGACATTACAGAAAAGAAGTTACAGTCTACACAAATACATAACAGCTCCACTAGGCATAAAGATTAGATCCACATGCAACTTTACTAAATGTTTCAAACCTTACATCACTAATTATATGATACTGTCACTTCTGGTAAACCACAGATGTAACATGAAAAATATTCAGCTTGGTCTCATGTAGATCTTATCACAATGTGCAGGTTCCAAAAAAAACTGAACCAACCCTTTTGATCTCTGCACTGTATTAGCTGTTAGCTTAAGAGCAAGCTTGCTGAGCTGAGGAATTTTTGCAAGACATGCTTCAAATCTCCACATGACGGAGGCAAGAGGTTGCACATAAAATATGAAATCCTAACTTTCAGTTAAATCACATATTGTAGCATTTATGTAAATCATCAAGGTTAGCTTATGTTTTTGATATTTGATACAATGTCCCCTAGAGAAGTCCTTGTCTCTCTCATTCCTCTGGATTTTCCATAAACAAAAGCTAAGTTCAGTTCAAAAGCTTGCTGTCATGTAACCAGATTAAAATTAAAGTTTCTCCAAAAGTTTCAAAATTCAGCAGCCAAAAAAGCACTACATAAAAGCATTGTATCGGAAAAAAACCACAGGTACACATGACACTGAATTTGTTGTACCTCCTTTAAATAAGAAAGGTCAAAACTTCATCTAGGTTAGTATTTCATTGTTCTGTGTGCCAACACCACAGGCTTCCAAAATTTCCTTTAAAGTGTACTTAAATGAGGTTTCAATGAACAACAAGATCTCTTGAACATGGCAGGTCCTGAAGCAGAAACAAATCCAGCACCATTCAGCTTTCCTGAACAAAGGGTAATGGGAAAAAATGGGATTCTGGCTTGCTCACATTTAATACCTACAGAGTAGAAATTCTCCATCATAGCCAGCAGACATTTCCCCATGAGTACAACATTGCCAGAGCAGTGTAAGAAGGTTTTCATCTCCTTGGCCGCTGGCTGTAAACACATACAGAGGAAGAACAATAAAAAAAACCCATAAAGTAGGGTGCTACTATTTTCTTCTATCCTGGAGAATAAAGTAAACAAAATTAAACAGCTATTCTACTCAGGGTCTTTGACACTTTTGTAAAACAAAGCAAAGAGGAATAGTGCCAATCTGTTGGCCAAGCAGTTCAGAAATTCTCCTGAGAACAGTAATTGGTAGAAGAAACAACCACAGGCAGTTTTGCAAGGGCAGGCTGATTTTTGCCAGGGGTTTAATAACTGTGCTATATCTTCTGCAGCAATGAGAGGAATAAACACAAAGAAAAGAAAAATATATAAAAAAATATTAAGGAATAAAAAGCTGCATAACAGCAGGCAAAGAAGCAAAGAAATCAAATTTTAAAAATATTTATGAAGTCACCTTTCTTCCCCTTTTCCTCCAATGTACATTAATCAGGGCTCCTATCCCTTTTTTGGGACCTTGATGAAGGTGAGGCGAAACCAAATATGTTTAATGAAGTCTGAAATGAGGCATGAAATTGAACCATTGTTTGATTCTGTGTTGCCTTTGCTTTCATAAGCAAAGCAGCTCTTCAAGCCTGGGTGGTACACCAGCATTCACTGAGAGACTGCCGAAGCTAAATATATTCTGCTTTCAGATATTTTCTTTTTCCTTTTATAGTTTCAACTGACCAACTTTGTTATATGGATCATGCAAACTGGTTGGATAGATGATAAAATAGATAGATAATTAGGACAAGGAGCTAAGGACAAAGAAATGTCATATTTTCATAACCTGATTAGCAAAATTGGGGTAAGAATGTAAACAAATAAAGGTTAACCAGAAAAAAGCTCACCTTGAAGTGATCTAGAATAGAAAAATTCTAAACGCACTGAAAAATGTTGAAATTATTTAAAAAAAAAAAAAGAGTTTTGATGCCTTTAAAATAACACTCTGCTATATAAGCTTAAATAGGGGGATTCACACTAAAACTACTAAGTTTTTATCTATTGGCTTAATACTTTTCTTGATTTTTAAACATACTGATGGGGTACACCTGGAGCCACTCTGCAATCACTTGTTATTAGTTTATGTCAACATTAACGTCAGGATTAATAAACATATAATGGGACTAACAGCAATAACCTGATATGGCTCTGTATTTTGGTATATTTTGAATTCAAAAAGAAAGTAATGACTGCCATTTTAAAAAGAACTGTGAGGTAAGGAGGGTGAGGACAGAGCAAAATGGGATGGGAACAGACTTGTAGCTTTCTGCTGTGGTGGCTGGAGTTAACCCTGCAATTCTGTGAGAGGACAGTAGTCTTCATATAAGGAGGATGCATACATTTAAAAGGAGCAAAAAATATTATTTTAAACCCTTTTGTTGCCATTTTTGCAACTTTGATTTAAGCAATCCTAATCCCACAACACATTATCAACAGGAGAGCTCATCTTGATTTCTGCTCCCAGCTGAACCTTTTGGGGAAGCATAGGTAATACACAAAGTACAGTGTCCCTGAATCTGATAAAGCCCACGCTAGGATTAAGGACCATCTGCATTTCAAGGGATTTCAGCAACCACAACACAGAACCACCGCATCAACCACCTCAAGAATTACGCAGGCATCAGTCTGGTTCCTGCTGCTCAAATTCCTATTGGAACGCAGCTCCAGAACCCCACTTTCTTGTAGTTAAATGTTTTTCCCTCCTTTCCAGCCTCAATTAATTCATGGCTAACTGACACCCATTTGAGCCTTTGCTAGCGGTTTCCTCTGCAAGCCTCATAGCTTTTGGTTGCTTTGCCTACCCATCATCAACAGAACACAGCTACTGGTTGATCTTCTCGACATGTTTTTCAGGTTGAAGTCCTAACACCTAAAAGCACCTCTTCTATTTCTGGCTGAAAATCAGGCAAGAGGTGTGTACAGTTCAGTTCACTATACAAACCACAGGGGACTGATTACTGCCCTGTTAGAAAAACAGCCCGCCCCAAAAAGTGGTAGATATTTGGATAAAAATAGCAGCAACAGCATCAACTGTTTGGGAATGTTTCAAACTCATTTTCTATCCCTGTTTAGCCACAGAGTACACACATCAGGATAATTGCTAGGTATGTTAAGAAATGCATGTTCACACTGGCTTTTTTCTTTTTAATGTACATATTTATATTCAGTGAGTAGATATGGGTGTGCAGACAGGTATATTTTTATATTATTTTTTCCTGTTAGAAATCCTACATATTCATGCACGCGAATGGAGCAAATTTTCCCATGGATCACAGTGGTTACATTTGTAGAACCCGAGTGTTGCTTGTTTGTATGCATATGAAAGAAAAACAGAGAAACACAGCAGGAATTGGCATCTCCCACACAAACGATGTGTTGTCTGTATTAACAAATGAACAGCACACTCCCAAGGGAGTTAAAGTACATGGACCAGAAGTTCACTTCCTTGCCAATTTATTTCAAATATTTCACTAGATGTTCTTGCTGCAAAGGCCACGCGTGTATTTAATGTCCAATCAAATATCTTCAGGTTTTAAAGACTGGTTTCTATTTTTAGAAAAATAATACACACTAGAGAAATAAAAAGAACATTAAAAATTAATTATGCCATGTTCTGTGGCAGCATAAAATGCATGCACCTTTGATTAGCTGATGCAAGTTAAATGTATGAAAAGGCTATATTATGGTTGTAATTAATTCATAACAATGGATTTGGACAGCTACCCAAAGCAATGGCAATCACAACTGAATGTAATAAAGCAATTCCAAAAGTAATTTGCATGCATAGTTTATAAAAGTCCTAGAACTCTTTTAAACATATTTCTTTGATTACAAACAGCTGACATACAACAGTATACTCAATTTTTCCAGCCATACTTCCAAAAAAAATATTATATTCATAGCATAGGGTGATCTAAGTCATACTACAAACACAGGCTTTGTGTGCAATTTTAGCAAATCAAAGACCAGCTGATTTTAAGAAATCAAAATATACCATTGCATAAAAAAAAGCTCAATATGCAAAAACTTACTCACAAAATTTCCCAAGCAAGTTCAGTTACACCAGCTTTCTTTAAATTACGTGCCTAGCAAGGTTTGGTGAGACAGTGACACATACACAGAAGTACCAGTGCTAAGGCTCCACTTTGCCCACTGTCCTCTCCTCAGAAGAGGACTACTTCCTAAAGGACCAGCCCTTGGGAAAAGCACTCCTGAAGTGGATTCACTGCAACTCCAAAGTTTTTTGAGAACATTCTCTAAGGTGCCAGAATACATACTTTTGCCACTGAAGCTAAGACACAGTACGCTCTATTTTGCAATATGATTTCAAAGTCAATATGATGTTAAACTCCATCTGAAGTCTACCTTTCTAACGTTCTCTTATCAAACTAATGATGTGAAATAAACAAGCATGTATGGCTGGCTGAGTAAGTAGAGAAAGACCGTAGAAAGTTACCCCAGATCTCTGCTGTCTTTGAAAGTGATATAGCTCACCCACACTTCAACAGAATATCAGGTTCACACCTCAAGGGGCTCATGGAAGTACATGGGGTAGATCCTCAGCTAGCAAACAGATTCAAGAGCTGAGTGAAAAATAATATTTTTGTTCTGTGAAAATATATATGATTTCAGAAATCATTCCCATCCCAGAAGAGGGAGTGGGGGAGGAAAAAAAATCAAAAGAGGATTTTCAAATAAAAATGTAACAATGCTCCAATTTTGGTCAATCAAAGCACTTTAAAAGTTGGTTGAAAATTCCAAGATAGGCTTGCTTGTACTTCATTACAAAGTGTTGCCTGAACATGAAAGGTCTCTTTATTAATAATAATAATTAAAAAAAAAATCTCAACAGGGACTTTTAAACTAACTCAGATATTTCTTTCCCTCACTTTTTTTTTTTTTTTTTTTTTTTTTTTTCAGTGCAGCCATAGATCAAAACAGACTGTGTTGTAAAAGCTTTTTTGAAGAAGAGCCAGTTTCTTTTGTGACAGCTCTCCCCTCAGAAATTCACAACAAATTGCTGACTAGTCTAATGATTGAACTTTCCTGTGAAAAATTTCCCAAATCTATAGCTGGAGCTAATCTTCATCAAGAGGCATCCACAAGCAAGCCAAAAGCCTCTGAGTAATTTAAATGACATTCTGTGAGCAGTAGGGGATTATCATCATTGCCAGGAGGAAAAGACATATTCTTTCCTGGAAAGTCCTGACCAAGTTTCTTAGGAGACCTTTGTACTTAGAAGTCTAGACCTCAGACTAAGTCGATGGGACTGTCTTTGTCAGGGCTTTTTCAACACGCAATGTGTGACTTAAAATGATTTAGGTAGTGTTTCAAACAATCCATCCCCAAATTGGAAAGTTTCTGAAGAACACACACGCGGATGCTAAGGGACAACATCTCTAGGCTTTCACACCACTGAGGAAGGAAGCTGAAGGTGCAGGATGAGACCTGAGTTGAGAGCAGTCCTCATGGAACAGAAAGATGAACAGGAGATAAAGAGTCAGTTAACAAGTGTTAGAGCTCATAAGAGGATGAGAGCAACTGTTCCGCGCCGAAGCTAAAAACCCATCTGATGCTGTTATGAAAAATGTAGGGACATTAGAGAAGCTTGAAAGCAACAGCCCAATATTCAGCAGAGCCTATACTCACAATAAGCTAAATAACCTCACAAGAAAGAAAGTCCCTGTACAATAACTGTACAGCACTGCCTACTGTGAGGTAAGAAGAATATTTTAACTCATATAATCTCAGGGATTAGGGGTTCAACAGGTAGCAGTTATACTGGCCCACCCAACAAAACCCCTGCAGCAGGGATGAACAACTCTTGACCACACATGAACTCACCAGACTTGTTCAGTGACGATTATTTGTAAACTACTTGTTATTTACTGAATGAGGCAGGGAATTACAGAAGAAGAGAAAGCCTGATTACATTAATCTGAATATATACCTTTGAGGCATGGGTATATATCATCCAAGAAAACTCAATTTCCTCTTTATCTCCACAACTCTGAGTACAACATTTCAACACAGTTTTGGGGTTACAGCCCTAAATTGTCGATGCACAAACTGAGACACCTGGGATCTACTACAGACCGCCAAATGGAAGCCAACAGGACTCGTAGGTGTTCAACTCTTGCAGTAAGAAAGTGTAATTTAGGGGAAGTGGACTTCAAAAGATCTTGAAATTTAAGTCTGTATTTGTTTGATACACCTTGTTATTTCTGTCACTTCCTGCTGGGGTGACAATATTAATGGAGATAAATCTGGTAATGCATAGAGAATGATGAGGCCTGCAACACAGAATGAGAGTGTGTGCTCTGGATTCAGTGTTCACTGAATACTCATGATAACCAACATTAAGCAGCTGTCCCTCCTAATGAAGTACTGATTCTCAAAAGCACTAAAATCTGTGCATCAAACTTATCATCAGTGCTCAGCCTTAAAGGAGCTCTTGCACCCAACCCCAGTTCTTCCACCTGCCCCTACACAACCACAGAAAATACAACAGTCTCTGGGCGTCACAAAGATCTCTGCCTGTTCAGCTCCAGGTCATGAGCCCAACACCTTCCTCAACACGGCCTCATCAGGCAGCACCATTTCTACAGACTTGCATCTGTTTTGAAAATACAGCTGGTAAGAAAATAATGGTCACTGGCAGTGGGTAATTGTTAGGCAGAACACATTTTCTTTTCTCAGCCAAGTCACCTGAGTAATAAAAAAACCTCTTGAGCTAGAATGCCATCAGAGGAAGGTCTGTTACTCTAGGGAACAGCCTGCTCACAGAATCTTTGCAAAAACCCACAAAGCATTTCTCAAGTATACTGTCTTTGGGTACTTTGTCTTGTCTAACATTGCAGCTTCATGGTACAGGTTTAGTTGCACATTTTCTTTGAGAAATGCAGGGAAAGAAGGAACCAGGTGAAGCATAACCCTTAATAACCCATTTATTTTATGGGGTTAATAATCCCCAACACGAGTTACCTCAGGATAGTGTATGTTTTTAGGAGAGCATTTGGAACAGAGGCACACATCTAAGAGATGGTCTCTGTGCCTGAATGAAACTTGGAAGAGAACAAGTCACCATTCACTGCAGAGATGATCTATGTGGTTTTGTGCCTGGCTGGTATTCAACAGGATTATCCTATAAACATTTTTGACATGCTGCTGTATGCTTAGCTAAACTCTCAGGGTGACAGGCAGATATTTTTTTACCTAACCAAATAGTCCTTAAAAAAGGTACATAATAATTAATGCTCGCTTTTGATGACTTTTTAAGCTATTTGGTTGAATGAATTTTGCTTCACTACAGAAGCAATATGATGTTTAAAGGGACACTTACTTGAGTCAAAAGTACCTGATATATTTTTTCCAAAACCAATGTCCTTAAAAGCATCAAAACATATTAAAAATATTTATTCCACCAACACTACTCCAAAAAAAATCTAAACCCCAAATGAACCTGTGAAAAACTATAAAAGGGTCTCACTGGAATGAGATGAGACTGGGATGAAAATATTACTACGTTTAGCAGTGCTTTAAAAGCTGCACTTCAAATGTTTATTCTAGGGTTATACGCTACTGCTGTCAAATCAATTACTAAAAACCTACTTGGGGAGGAATTATGCTAAACATTTTATTACTCTATAAGGTATCAGTATGCAAAATTCAGTACCCTAGACTAGGAAAAACTGTAACAGACCATTTCTGAAAAATACATGATAGAACAAAGACAGCATCTCCTGTACTTGTGTGTTAGCTGGGTCATGGTGTTGGTGTTACCCTGTGTTGGGAAAGCCTTTTGCAACAGTGTGAAGTCATAATTCTATACAGAAGTATGTACGGCATATTAATGAAGCCTGTTTGATATACTCTCCATATGTAAAGTTGAGAAACTGAATCTCTGGGTTCAGCTCATAAATTTTTTCAGAAAGGTTTTTCAGTTAAAAATTTTATGAAACAAAGCAAATTCTGAAAGCAAAAATTAAATAATATTAAACACTGTAGCCCTAGGGCACTCTTACCTAGTCTTGCTAAAGGGAAATACACAATTTGGTTTCTGCTGCAGATGATCTGTGATGTCCCTTCTAAGCTTTATTATGAAGCTGATTAATGACTCATTAGAAACATGGTGAAAGCTTTTGGAATTCATTGTGCTATGGAAAACAAATTAGAAACTTAACTTGTTGCATGAGGGATTGCCCTTCACAGCATGGCCTTTACAATGTGAAACTAATTATTGCAGGGAAGATTTATGGTGTTTACAGTCAAGAATTCAGGGTCACTTTGACCAAATCCATGTAACTTTAGACCTCAGGCTTGTCTGACTCTAAACAGAATGACGACTCCAGCTAATTTAAAGATAGGAATAAGATTTTTTTTTTTTCCCCCCCTATTGAAAGCAAGAAGCTGGGAAATAGGGGCTAAACAATTTTAGCTTTAGGTATTTACTCTGATCATTTTTTCTTTCTGAATAGGCAGATAATACAGCGTGTCAAAAAATGTGTTTTAATTTTGGTTAATTTCACAGGAATCCATTAGAGTGTTAAACTCTGAAACCCTCCAAGTATTTTCATAGAATCACTAAATGATCAAAATATGTGCTACTGATGTGACAATATGGCTGTCTGCATATTTTGAAGAGGTCAAGCTGCCTATCTTAGGTGAATATTAAAAGTGACTTAAATTCATAGAACAATTCAAAAAGTCAATATTAAAACACAGTATGTAATATGGAAATTGGTTTATTCTAAGTTATAAAGTGAAACAAACACTTAAGAGAATTGACTTGTGTGTCAAGAAATTTCTTGCCAGTAACTTAATATTTTTAAGCACAAATCCTACCACATTATATTTTGTTCTTTTGATATACCCAACATTATCTATGCCATCTACTGACTCTTAAAAATTATTTATTGTTTAGCCAATGGCATAATTCCTAGTTTATGAGGACACCTTGAACATGCTTGAAACAAATGTACTTGAGAGCATCCTGTAACATCCTGCTGTAGCTGACCTGCCACATATTTTTCCGAGACTCTTGCTCATTCAGGAAAGTATTTAAACTTGTACTTCATTTCAGTGATACAGTAGGTCCTTTACCATTATTTAAGAAGGTTTTTAAGCTTTATTGAGCTAGAGCTGCTGGTACATCCAGTGGGGTATTTTCAACCTCTGCGAACACACATGGGAATTAAGCAGCTGTGTAACTCTAATGGCAGCAGATAACTGTGACTGCAGTTATACTTCCAGTCACATTGCAAACTTAACAATTTCTGGTGAAAGCAGATTATCTCTGAAATTAAATGCAAGCAAGCTTACCAAAATCAGGATCATCATGCTCAGATGCAATGTTACACCTTGCTGCTGTTGACACAAAAATACGTCACCCCAGCAAAGACTGGAATCAAACATTCTGATTTCTATCTATCCAGAAGACATACAGGAAAATGAATCTCTCAGACTGAAGAGCTGATGCATAGCTAATCCAATTTAATTAACTGTATCTAATAACATTTCCCCTTTAAAATACAGTTTACAGTGTTTTTCTTGGAAAACACTAGCTCATAGTTTTAGAATGGCCTAAGCATGACCCGAGCTTTTCCTGTAGCATTACCAGGAGGTGATACCCACTAAGTAAAGAATTTTGAGGAAAGCTGGTCCAAACCAAGAACAAAAGACTGACTCCTAAAGCAACACACAGAGAAGAGTTACAATGGGGCCACTGTTACATTCCTTAAGGCCGTGTTAAAGATCTACTGTCAACACTATAAAACTTGGCAAATGTTACAAGCTTATAGTAATAATTATACCATGATAGGTTTTATTTATCATAACTCAGAGCCATGCTATTATAGGCTGTCTGGAACTTTTTTGGGGGTATTAATATCAGATCCTGGTTATAATTTCTTATTTATCACCAGCAATGACACAGGAGCAAAGAAAAAAACTTGACTTTCAGAGTCCTACATAGGCCTACAATATTGACAGTATACATATTGACAGTGTACAGTTTAGAAATCAAAACTTACAACAGGTGTTTGTAGTTTTTATTTATATCAGTCACTTTCAACAACAAGAAAAAAATGGCCCGTAAGTATTGTCTGTTACCATATCAATAGCTAATGAGAAACAGAGAAATCAAAGGGAAATATTTTTTAAGAGGTCCTGTACAAATCAGTGCTATGGGGACAGCACAGAAGTGGTATTAACAGCAACCATAAGAAGCATGGGGCAGAGAGACAGGAGAAGTCCAGGGATTCAAGGCTTACCAGAGGTGCCAGAATGATTTGGTGAGAAATCAGAGAATAACTAAAGCTGTAGTAAGACAGATAAAAGGAAAGAGTACAGTTTGGCGCTTGTAGATTCTTTAGGATGACACACAGGAGGAGAGGAGCTCTACAGTCGAAGGACGTACCTTAGGTCCTTCCACTGTAGAAGGTCTAGACTAAGATTAGACTAAGGGGGGGTTGAGCTACTGCTCAAACAAAAGCGCTGCCTTTCCCAACACACAGATTCTGTGTCCTGCTTTGAATTACGGAGTATGGTGGCCTGATCCAGATGTATCCTAGTCTGTAAACTAACAACTGCACCATGACTGCAAAAACTTTAATGGCCCCATGGATGGAAAGTTGAAAGGATTCTAATTTTCTCTATGACTCGTGCTGAACTTCATGTTGATGTATATAAGATTTAGACACTATTAGAAATATTCTTATTTATATAATTTGAACTTGTCTCCTTCAGTAAATTGAAACAATTTAATTTTATATACAAATGCTACACAATCATTTCTTAAGGAGAGTGCACCTGTGGTGCAGGTAGATTCTAGCACATATTAAAAAATAATCCCAAATTTGTCATAATTTTAGAATAGCTGTCAAAGTTTGGTTCAAGAATTTCATTAATTATGCATTCAAGTGCAACACCTAATTTAACCAGACAGTACTCCACAATCCTGAAATTCAAACGTTTCTTCTACTTTAAATGATTTCATAAGGAAATAGCACTAACAAATTATTCTTGCTATTCTCAGAACACTCAGAGCTAAAATAGGACTCCATTTTAAATGCAACCAGTCATTAAGTAACATATTCAAACCGTTTTTTATAAACACACACACACACAAAAAAAATTAAAATTACAAATCTGAAAACTGCTGTACACCAATGACGTGTTTGAGGGAATGCTATTTTTAGCTTACCAATTGAAACAAATATTTCCTAAATGAAACCTCCTCTAAAGGAGGAGTTCCAATGTACTTTGAACACACCACAAGTTCAAGAGATTCAAGACCCTCTCTCAGTATGTACAAATATTTCTCACTTGTTCAGTCTTGAAAACAAGGACAACAGAAGAACTAATGCTGTAACACTTCCTGATCAAAAAAAAAAAGCCATAAATCAAAGTGTCAGTCTCATGCAGTTTTCCCCTTCTTATTTGTAGAATTTATTAAGCAGCACAAACTTAGTATTTCAAAGAAATAATTTCTGCTTAAAATTATCAACCCCTCCCCCCTCTCCATCTGCACATACAATTAAAATTATACTTGCAAATATAATGTCAGTAAACCTGACAGGCCACATACTGGCTACTCCTACTTTGCATGGCATCACACATTTAGGTTATGAATCACCAAAGTCAGGTTGAGGAACAAGCATCGTGTTGTTCATCTGAGAACCAGACACTCTGTAGCAAATTTCCTATTTGAATGGAAGGAACAATGCTGGCAGAAGTCCCAGAACTGCTCACACCACGAAAGGAACAATGTGACAACAGCATGGCAGGTTTATGATAAATATTTTAAAAATGTGTCTTTTAGCAAGAAGGGATTAACATAGACCTTGGGGATAAAAATATTCCCAGTAGTGTCTAGTTGGCATCTCTTTTATGCAAAATTAAAAGCACAGCACAGAGGGTCATTTCCATTTATTTGAATGCAAATTCATGACTATTAGAATAAAAATAAATTTTAATTAATTTTATGGTCTTTCACTGTGGAAATCTGAAGAAAAATGTGTCATTTAATTTGTTCTTCTGAAAAGCAGTTCTGCATTTTTTATTTTCCAGGATTTAAAATGTGCATGCAGTGCCAATGAAGAGGAAAGAAAATCATCTTGATAGGACATAGGCAAACGGTTCACCATTGCCATTTAATTTCTATACATAATTCAGCAGTTTTCACTCAAATGTGGAAGAGGGGCTATGCAAAAGACACTAAAGCACAAAGGAACCTAGCAGCAAACCCAAACTGCACTGCATTTAAGTCTGTTTTGCTAGCCACCATCACAAACTCATGTCCCCAAGTAAAAAATAACCTCCTCAATACAACAACAGACGAAAGAATTTTTGCAATATTCAAGTACAGTAAAACAAAGTACTGTCAAAACTGTCAATGCCTCTGGGCATGTGAAGCAAACATTGCCCTGTGTACATTGTCCTCTCTCCATCCAGCTGGTAATGAACATGAACATGAGATTGTGCCCTTTGGCTGTACATCAAGATCAGCTGACTGAAAAGTAACACCAGCAGACCAGATCTAGTTACAATCTGGAGGAGGTAAACTGAACGTGCAATACAGATTTTTTTTACAATCCTTTCTATAAAATAAAGGCCCTGTACTGCTCAATCAGGCTCACAATGGCTTTAAAACGCACTAAACATCTTTGTCAGCATTTCAGAAATCTCACATGGAAAGTACAGCCTAAGAAGAGGCTGTCCTTGACAATAAAGTTGCACTTGAAACAAAATTGCAAGTCTCCAGTGTGGCTTTTTGCTTTTCTCTATAATATTTAAAGACAACTTTCACTCAGTGTTAGGCAACATGAAAAAGAGAGGGAGTTAACTGGTAAACAGCTCGCTCTGAGAAAAGCACAAATATTTTGGGAATGATGATGCTTTACACTGAGACTCTTAGAACAACATATATTAATAAGATTATGATTATCGAAATTTAGTGTGGTAATATATGTTTTAGTACACATTGTTTTAAGGCAACATTCACAGTAAGAAATTGTGTTACTTCCCTGCTTGGAGAAGAAGGATTGGTCTTTAAAAGAAAAAAGAGAAGTATTTTAATATAAGCTGTTACTATCCAGTGAGATTCAAGCACAATCAGCTGTTAAGACACTGACCACCTACACACTGGTCTCTGTTGTTCAGATAAAGAAAATACTGTAGAGTGATTTTTGTGTTTTGGACTGCTTTGTGCACCACAGCTCCAGGTGCTTTTTTTTTTTTTTGCTAGCTCTATGTACAATTTTAGGCTTTGGACTGTCTGTACAAATACAAAAATGTTGATTCTTCATGCACAGGAAGACTGAATTCAACTAGGAAATATGTACATATGTATGTATGTATGTATAAGGTATGCAAGTCAAAGTGCACTTGACACTGCATTTTGAAACAAGAAATAAAAATATTATATATTACAGTCAGGGTAGCAAGGAATATATAAAAGAGCAACATGCATTCTCTTAAATAAGAAAATGACAAGAACAGTACTACAAAACAACTCAGCATTAACCCAGTGCTACAGTACTCAAGACCAGTCATCTTTGATCACAGGCATATTGGTAGCAGTATTTAGTTTATACAGTTTGACTCAACTGTGACTATTGCAGAAACCTATTGAGTTCAAATATATAGACACCTTATGCAGCATGTGAACATGTCAAAACTAGCACCTGTTACTAAACCTGGGCAAAACTCTTCATTTAACTTGTCATAAGGACAGCTCTTCTTGCTGAGCACTGGAACTATTTGTCCTCCAAGAATGGTCCAATTCTTCCATGTGACAGTAACACGTGAAATATTGACTCAAGTTTGCACTTCTTCTAAGTTAGCTGTTTTTTCTTTTACTTACTTGCTTTTCTATGCCTGATGGGGTTATTTTTTTTTTAAACTCTATATTTAGACATACAATGGGAATTCCACAGCCCTATGAAAGTGCACAGTACAGAACGAGAAAGTGCTGGTGTGACAGGAAAGTGTGATCCAAACCTTAACCTAAATTTACTCAGCTACTGAATGCAAGAAAACTATTTCTATTACATCAGGATAAGCTTGATCTGTGTGCAACACAGAAGCAGTACACCAGAAAAGCCTATAGGTAGAAGCTCACTTCACCACCAGATACTTATTAACCCAAGCAGAGCGCCTGAAAAGGAGAAGTTGTTAGAGCACATCCCTGTAACTCAGGAGCCAGTGTAACTCTTGGCAAATCTTTTTCACTCTTTTACCAACCAACACCACTTGCCCATTGATCAGTGTTGAGGGAGCTCTTGCTCCCTTCTGTAACCTCAGTTAGACAACACTCAAACATACCTGGTGGGTCAATAGAGACATGTACCAAAGTCAAACCAATGAACAAACAGGAGGTTATTTTTTTATGCCTCTCAGCTACTGACATCCAAATCAGCAAGGGAACAACATGACTTATAGCCCCAGCATAAAAGCTGCTTGCAATGTTCATGAAAATACATATTAACTACAGACATGAGTACAGCACTGCACAAGCCAAATATTATAACCCCTCTTGATGGTATTCTTGAAGCAAGAGCTATAATAATAATACATTAGCTGTTTTCATCTACCTTATGTCCCAAAAATAACACATTTCACAACTGATCATTTTAAGTATGTGTTGCAAGCATGGCATTACTGGTTCTGCTGCTCTATGCCTATACACAAAGGGTCAGATTCATTTTTTGTCCCATTGTACTGAGTATGTATTGAAGAGAATGCTCAACAGAGGAAACCTTATGCTTGTACTATGCCTGAGTAAACAGGTTTAGAATGTGACTTTGAGAGTAACCACTCATATCAAAGCGAACCCTTAATTCTACACTATTAATCTAACCGCCTTCAGCAAAAATCCCCGATAAGAGAAGCCCAAAATATTTAGGAGATGCTTGGCTCTGTGTACTTGTAATCTTTTCTTCTTAAACATGAATCATGGTGGGAAAACAATCTCTTAATTTCTTCAGATTTCTCTACTCTGAAGTGCTTGGCCACACCAAAACACATTATCCTATGACATCCCAGTCACATAACCACAGCAACCAACTGCCACAACCTGAAAACAGGCCAGCACATTTATGGGAGACTGTGCTTTATACAGCAATTAAGAAATTACACAGTAATTAAAGATGTAAGACCTATTTAATACATGGAATATTAGTTATTTTTGTCTTCTTTTGTTTTGTACAAAATCCAAACAGTATTTGCACTGACAGGAAACAAAGGCAGGAACAAGAAAACAAATACAGACTTTATCACCAGGATTATCTAAGTGAGAATTTATTTCTTCATCTTCAGTTCCAAAGTAATCTGGAATAAGGATGGAGACTTAGTGCACAGAGTAAAAATTCTATAAAATGAAGACATATGAATGCATAATCAGAAAGGCATAGGATCAGAAGTCAGGGTATTGAAGAAGCACACAGCTGATTTATGCCGGGATTTAAATCACTGTTTTCAGCTTCCTGAATAAGAGCACTGAAATATTCCATGGATAAAGCACTTCTAGAATTGCTTATTAGGCAAAAGAAATGCCTCTGTGGTACCAACTGCAATAAAAATCTTCTAATGCTAAACCATCTCAAATCCACGTGGTCAATGCACAGGGAAGGATAATGAATGCCTTGATGAGCAGTGAGCACTGTTGAACTCTGGATTATGGGCAAGGCAAGCAAACAAAATGAACCTTGATGGAGGCAGCAGGTGAAGTGCTGCAACATACAGACTATTTGCCATAGCTTAAACAGAGGTTTGAATCCTCCAGTAGCTTAAAGTACTAAGAAAAAAACAATACACTCTCTGAGCAGCTGATTTGCTGCTTAAACAAGTTACATAGGAAAAGTAATAATGCAAATGATGATTCACTGATTTTTTTTTAATTTCAAATATTTAAGAAATACATTCATACAAAAAAAAATCCTTTTATATTTCTGAAATACTTTTTATTTTTAAAATGACAAAGGCAAAACAAAGGATCTAGCAACTGGATATCCAAGAATGACTAATCAGCTGTTCCAAATGCAAGACCCTCTTTGTCACACTATCAGCAAGTATCTCTGTCCCCAGGTTAATACTTGCAGGGGATTCTTATGTTCTACTGTATTCCATGCACCCAAGGAGGGGGTTTGCCGCCTCGGCTACAAAGGCACACACTGCTGACTACTACTCAGCACCACCAGATCCCTTTCTGCACAGCTATTCTCCAGCTACCCCTTTCCTAAATGATATTTATGTTCAGTGGTACCCCATCCCAGGTGCAAAACCTGTCATTTGACTTGTGGAATTTCATCCCATTAATCATAGTAAAATCACTATGTAATTAATTATTTCAAAATGCTCCGATCTATCTAGATCCCTCTGCAAGACTTCCTGTTCCTCAAGACAATCACCAGCCCCTTCCAGTTTCTTGTCACCATCAAACTTGTTATTGGTGCATTCAACTCTTGCATCCATACCTTTGATAAATATGTTGAGCAGGCCTAGGATTGAGCCCTGAGGACAGCACTGGTAACTGCTCACCAGCCAGACACAACCCCACTCACCAGAACCCTGGGAGCCCTTCCCTGCAGCCAGCTCCTCACCCAGCACACTATAAACCCCCTCATGCCACAGCTGGACAACTTGTCCAGAAGGATGCTGTGAGGGACAGTACCAAAAATCTCACTAAAATGCAGAAAAACTACATTCACCATCTTCCTTCCCTTCCCCACCAGGTGGGTGACCTTAGCATAGAAAGATCAAATTATTTAAATGGGACTTTCCCTATTGTGCCCCGTGTCGATGGCCCCTTATGACTGCATTGTTCTTTAAACACCTTTCAACAGTACTCAGTACGATCTTCTCCATAGTTTTTCCAGGAACTGAGGTTGGTCTAACAGGCCTGCAGGTCTCTGTTCCCACCCTCCTGGCAAATAGGAGTAACAGTGGCTGACAAAGACCTCACCAGGCACCCAAGGCCTTTGCTAGCTGATGGAGAGGGGTCTGGCTGTAACACCAGCGAGATCCTTCTGTACTCAGGGATGAATCCCAATGGACCTGTGAACATTCAGCTGATGCAGGTGGTCCCTCACAGTTTCAGTGTCCACAAGGGGAAAGCCACTGTCCCAGAACTCATGGGCCTCTGGCTCTGGGGAACGGGCCCACCAAGGTCCATCAGTATCACCTAAAACTGAGGCAAAATACACATGGAACGCCTCTGCTTTTTCTTCATCCCTATTAGGCAGGTGACCATCTTTAACAAGGATCAGTCCAATGTTTTCTTTACACCTCCCCTTCCTATTAATTTATTTCAAAAAGCTTATCTTATTATTTGAAACAGTACTGGCCAGTTTCTACTGTAATTGAGCTCTGGCTCTTGGTGTCTTCTTCATGCATGGACAAACCATAGCTCTGTAACCCTCCTGAGAAGCCTGAACTCACTTCCAGAGACAGCCACAGCTAAAACTCATTACCCAGACCCAAGAGCTATGGAGCTATTAATATGAACCGCACAGACTAGTGTTTACCCAGGAAGTCAAATCAAAGCTGCAACATTAGTCTTCCAAATTTTCATTCTCTTCCAAACAAAACAAACGCTAGAAGCCATTTCATTTTTTGCAAAATACAATACTAAAAAAGAAATCGAGCATTTCTGAAGACATCATACTAAATGGAAGAAAGGACACTGACAATAAAAAGCCTGTTCTTTGAAAGAAAATAGTAAAAGTAACACTAACTCACTGTCTAACTGTTGCCAGCTGAATTTAAGCAAAAGACAGGCCCAAAAATAAGTGTCAGTTCTATACATCCTCACAATCTGGGAAAGAAGAGTTTAAGACTTGGATCCAAATCCCACAGTACAAGGCCAACTCTAATTAAAATGAATTAGATTTAAGAAGGAGACAATAATAAATATATAACTTTGACTCCTGTGGTGACAGCAGCCTGCGTGCCAAATTCTTGCCAAGGGCAAATTTCTATGGTCAAGCTATAAGGCTATAAAAATAAGGGTTTATAATAAAAGTACTTACAGATGCTTAACTCCAGCAGCACTCCCAGAGACTCCTATAACAAATGCTACCTTGAAAAGACAAGGTCCACAGTTCTTTCACTGTGTTTAATTGCAATGCTGATTCAACATTTATCTTCCCAAAGAAGAAACAGGGCATCACTATCAGCTCTGGCATCTCAGATGGAGCACATTCCAGCAATTCTGCAATGTTCTACTTACACAGCAGCTGCAAGAAGCTTTCTGAACCAAGCTCTTTCCATGAAAAGATAATGTATGTAAAGCATACATAGGTATAGATGAGCTCTTGTAAAGTCAACTACCTAAATTAAGCACAACGATTCCACAAGATGTACTGGATAAACATATAGGAAAAAAAAAAAAAATAAAATAAAAGGGGAAATGTTTATCCAAAGACATTTCAGGATATAGACTGTAATACTTTGTATAAGTCTAACTTTGGAAGACAAAGCTTTTCATTTTGTAATGAGACACGTTGTTAATAGCAGACTAGAGAGACAAAGGTAATAAAAATGAGGCACTACAACCTTGAAGGTTATCCAGCTGCCAGGAAGTTTCTAATTAAGACGAGCCATTTCAGCCAGTAATTGGAGGAGAGGCAGCAGGGAAACACAATCACATCAGCCTTCCAACTCCAGGGCTCTTATCAGCCCTTCATTCCCTCTTAGGACTCCACAATTATCTCTTCCTAACTCCTTCTCTAGCAAGGAAACACAATGCTGGGTCTGTATTAGGCACAGGGGTGTTGTCTTGGTTTGTATTTTAAAAAGACCAATCACAGCCTAAGAAGGCCAGAACTGTGGTTTCAAGAATATTTTAAAAGAGTTCTCCCATAAAGCAGCTACAAAGTACGACTGCACACATCTTTATCTCTTCACAGTTGTGCCACAGCATGCAAAAGGGTATATCCAAAGGCTGAGCTGCCAGGCCAGGGCCAGCTGTACATCCAGGCAATTTTGGACAGGTAAGTGGCACTCATGGGGGCTAATGCAAGCACTGTGAATCTTATTCCCATGTCTGTTACTTTAGATGCGTGTTAGAGATCTATCAGACTCCAGAGAATCATTTCCCACGTCGCATTCTCTTGCAGCTGGGGGTTGAACACAACACAGTTTTGTAACTGCACTGAGTCTCTTTGTCCCTGTATCTCTGTGTCCTAAATACAACGAGATGGCAAGGCTTATGGTTTGAGGGTATCTGCTGGATTCCCACTGAGTTAATAGTAGTGTCAACAAATGTTTGTTTTACCCCTTCTTTCTTCACTTCTTCCATACCTCAGGTCAGAGATGCTGCAGAGTCTATGTAAATCTCCCAAAACGGGGAATGTGCCAGTCAGTTTTACAGCTCTTTGGAGTCACCAGGCTATTGTAAAGGGTCTGCAATCCCTTCTAACATCTGGAACAAAACTAAACAGTCCAATGCGTGATTCAAAAAAAAACCCTGAAATCACAAATCAAACCACCCCAGCCTGAAGCTTCATGTGTCTTCTGTATTTCAGTGTACACCGTTACTTTTAAAATAAATAAACAAACAGCATAGGCTACATAGCTGAGCCAGAAGCTGCTATAAACATGGGGTTGGATTTCACCACAAACTTTTACACAGTTACAATGGAAAAACTCCAGGTTGATGAACACAATTGGTTTCGGGAGGATTTTTTTTGTTGTTGTTTGTGGGGGATTTTGTTGTTTGTCTCTTGTTGTGTGGTTTGGGGGGGGTTTGTGAAAAAAATATATGCAGTAACACTGTTTCTTTAATAGCATCATTATAAGACTTACAGGTACCTGAACTGTGGAAACTGCCAAGGACAGAAATGGGAATTACTTAGCTTAAGTCCCTAGATATTTGTCTCACAGTAATGCTTTGAATTTAAGCAAAATTGAATTTAGCTTTCAGAGCATCAGAAAATTTCCTAACTGTAAAATATACTAGACTGTGAAATAGTCTCTTGGGGAAAGCATTATCACTTGAGTCAGATAAAAATAGACACAGAGGAAAATACAGTAGGACACAATCCTGCACTGGCAAGAGTATCAACCAAGAGAATATAAAGGGCTTTCCTCCTTCTTTCGTTTCTGTTAAGTGTGAATTGTTCATAACATGGTTGCAGCGGAATATGCTAAAATAAAATATTCAGGACCCACAGTAACCGTATTGGCTATTAGTAGCTCCCTTTCAGCTTTCCACAGCCTTCTTCCTACCAAATATAAGAGTACCTCTTATGCAGCATGAGAGGAGCAGAGGCTTTGTTCAAGGCTGCAACGTCACCCTTTGAAAGGCAGTGCACCCTGGAGTCACTGCATCCTACCGGGAATGCACACTTTGAACTTTTCAGCAATTCTGAACACCTACTGTGTCTCTGCTTGGTCTCTTGTAGTAGGATTAACACAAGTATGTGTGACAGGAAAAGCAGCTTTGATTTGCTTGTCTTCAATTCAACGGTCAGTGCACCAGTTCTGAACTGCTAAGACTGTGAACTTGCAGACTCCAGTTCAGAGTAACTTGCAGAAGTTAATTATTTTGTAAACATCACAGATGATTTTTGGTTGGTTTTAAGTCAGCATTTTCATAAGACCTGAATTTTTATCTTTTCAAAACAACAACAAAAAAGACAAAACCCAACAAACTTGTTTTCTCCTTTGCAATAAAAGCATTCTTAATCTCTACTAAAGCAGGTACATACTGTACATCATGCTGTCTACTTCAAAGAGAAGAGTTAACCACAATTATGAGATATTTACAGCAGCAAATTATTTATTCCATTTTGCTTCCAGAACTAAAATACTAGGTCAAAGCAGTAGTCTCAGTTCAGAAAAATATTCAAGAATGAGCTTAATTCTAACACGTCAACAATCCCATTAACTTTAATTAGATTTAAGGAGACGCATAAGTTGTTTGCTCAGTAAGGATATGATTTGTAATGTGCTTATTCTTAAGCATACACCTATATACCCTACAAAATGTACGTACCACTTCAGAAATTAACCCAGAAAGAATGATGGAGGTAAATACTAGCAAAAAGTATGCAAAAGCACCACAGAGAAAAAATTGTGGAAATAAGACTTTAAAAATAAAATCCATTCCTAATTTAGGAAGCTGTCTTGAAAAGCTTTGCATGTGCTGAAAAAGTTCAAGCACAGGAGCAGGCACAGGTGACTCAACAATTCTTTAATAGTCAGAGGAAAGAGAGAGAAGCAGTAAAATAGTTCTCTGCCTGAGGCCACAATATACAATTCTACTACAAAACAAACTGTAAACATATTTGTTCATCAAAATGCACAGTAAAGTAGTCCAGGACAATTTTTGGCATGGCTGTCAACTCTTCCTCAGGGTTTTATGTACTTTGATAATATCTACAATAGTTTTCCACTTGCAGAATGTAACAGGTTAGTAAAATCGGGTATTCTCCTTAAAATTAAACAAGGGCATAATTCACAATTTCCTATCCTGAGACTTTAATTCTACAGTTTTTAAGGAAAATTTCAATCAAATTTTGTTTAAAAGCTAACTTTATATTTGCTAAATTAAGATTTTAACTAAAAGGTTAAAAACAAGCTCCTTTTCATCATTGTCTTGATTATTTTTTTCACATTTCAAATTAATGATTATATTAAATTCCTTCACCTCAATCTGCGTTTAATTTTTTATCTTCTTTCTCAAGTGCTAGAAAGTTCTGCACTGCTTAGCAACTGGAATGAACACTGTGCATGGTCAGTACTGCATCACAAACTTTTCATGTAACTTTGTGTTTAGCTGGCATGTATATTTTACCAAGTATCTCCTGTCAAGAAGATTTTTAGGGTTTTTTTTAACATGCAAATTTAAAATTATTGCTAGCTTAGAATACCATTTAGGTATCATGAGAACAAATGGAACCGTAGTTGCTGTAAATTTTAAGTTGTGGCAAACTGGTACTGGAAGCGTTGCTAAGAATAAAACCTGTACTTAGAACATATATGTTCCTAATTCAGCATGAAGCCCTTACTTTATTGATGCTCTGCTGATTAGAGACATATCTTTGAACTGCCCTGTTCTGAGGCTTCTAAGCACTCCAAAGCATGTGCCTGCCTTGCATGGAATTACACCATGTGAAGTCCTGATTCAGAAAACTGCATGTGTCAGATGTTTCTCATGTCCCTAAGGAGGGTATACAAGGCTTTTATTTTGGTCTGTGTCTTTATACCCAGCTTGCTGTGGGCTGGTTTTCTAACAAGTACATCCATCATGTGTACCTGCCCTTCTAGCCCACCTATCAACCCCCAGTCCCTGCAGCACCATTTATTATCTAGTGACACCTGTTGGGTTGTTTTCTAGCACATTCAATTTCAATTTCAATTTCAATCCCAGCTTTGGTACTGAAGGAATTCACAGTGCACTGCATTCCGGTCAATTTAAAACACATAATGCCAAGCACACAGATCCTGTTTAGACTAGCACCGTTTCCACTCAAGCACCAGGTTCTGACCATGCCATCACACACGGAGAAAAGCGGCCACTAAAGACAGTGCTGGCACATAAGGTTACAGCTCGAGACAAATCCTGGAAACGAAACAACACTGAAAACTCTGCATAAAATCTCAGGCCTGCTCAAATTTCTGGCAAAACTCCCACTGACTTCCATGAAGCCAGGAACTACCCACCTCCTCTCTCAGAACAAAGGAATGCTACCACTGAATATGGATTTAAACGTTGCCTGCGCTGCAGCACACAAAACACACCTCACTGCTTTGTAGCAGCGAGCTACTAACTCCCAGGGCTGCCTGCTCCGCTGAGCCACTAAAGAGATGCTGCTAAACTAAACCCAAGGCAAACAAGTGTCAGCCAAACTTTTCTTTTCTCTTTCCCTTCCCTGAGTGCTCTGTTCAAAACACAGAGGGGAAAGGAGAGGGGGAGGAGGCACAGATTATGTTTCGAATGAAAATAAACGCAGTTGCTCCCAAACCAGTCTCCAGCTGCCGTTTGTCATCTCCAGGACACAATACAGGTTGTCATTTACTTGAAGCCAAAGATTTCCACCTAAGACGAGTTGAAGGACAGGAATACACAGGTTACACTACTGAGAAAAGCTGAGTATGGGAAGTCTTTATCAGCCACCTGCACTACACTTGGCATTTTCTGAGCATGTTTTAGTTAAATTACATTAATGAATCAAAACAAGAAAAATTGAGAAGAGCAGGGAGAAAAAAAGAAAAGACTGTCAAAAAACATACCCACCAATAGTAAAGAAACAAAAATTAATTACCATTTTTAACATTTTTTTAGAACAAAATGGTAAAAATAATCTCTAAAAGGTCTTTAAGCCCATTTCTTTAAAAGGCAGTCTGTTTTAAATACAGTATTTCTCAATGGAATGTCTTCTACTAGATTTTACTCTAGCACGTAATGCTGATCATCTCATTTCTGGTCCAATATTGCTGACTCCCCATCAGTGCTTATTCCTAGGATTATCATCTTTAGGAACTACAGAAATTACTGTATAATAAATAATGGTCAATGAATCCGGCATGACTTCACCACTGAATTATGCAGCTTCTCTCACAGTTGCCTACATTCACAGAACCTTAGAGATTTAGCAATAGAATTTAGAAGTGTCCTTGGTAATGAAAGACACATTTGGGAAATTGAAAAGCTTTCGAGCTATTACTTTAGTTTGTTTCAAATCCCAGAGTAAGGAATGGAAAAGGCAGCAACTTTTCTCCCTGAAAATAAAATTACAGATTCTTACTTCTCTTTTTTTAGCCAAACTCTGTAAGTGGAGTTGCATTATTTATAGTCCAATTGCTTTCAAGGCCACAACGCATATGACAAATACAATGAAAAATGACAGCAGTATGAATCTGCACTTTGTAAAAGAGGCTCTCTGGTTACATCTTTAATAAATTCTAGTGAAAGAAAGAAAGAAAGAAAGGAAAAAAAAAAAAAAAAGGAAGCAATTTGGTGAAAATGTAAACATGGAATTCCACACAGGTCTGATTTTCCACACATTGTTCCTCTTGCTGAGCTAGTCTGATTTGCCACACATTGTTCCTCTTGCTGAGCTAGTGCTTCAGTCAAAGCTGATGGCACAAGGTACAGCTACATAGGTACACAAAAACAAACACACAAATCAATTACCTTGAATATTTTAGAAACCACCATCACTATCAGCAGTGCCTATATATAAATGTCCTACCATAAACACAAGCTGCAAAGGGACTTTGCTTCCATCATAGCTCAATATGTAAACAGTATTCCTTCGGGAAAGATTTTTTTAAAAATGAATGATTATATATTAAGTGTTTTGTATTACTGTTTTCCTCTTTTGGGAACTCTACTTTGCCTGGTTTGCCATGTTAGGGAGTAAGGAGAAACCAGCTGAACATAAACTGATTTGAAAGTTTGCATCTGTAAACTTCTGAGACAGCCTGAGGGAGGCGGTGATAATTCAGTATCTTATAATAGCAGGCAGCACAGAGATCAAAGAGAAGGAAGACTCGGCTGAAACTAACTACGACTGCTTGACTGTGTGAGGTACTAGTAAAAATAAATTATTTTTTATGCCTAAGGAAGACTGTCTGAACTGCAGCCCTGTACACCTTCCACTAATTTTTTGGCTTTGTTACAGCCAAAGTGCAGTAAGAGCCTCCTGCTGACAATACATGTCTTTGATAAGTGCTTGGAATAGATGTGAAGGTTTGGCTACACTTGCATAGACTTTTACTTGAAAATATAGTTTTTGTCCAACTAAAATTTGGGGCTTTTTTTTTTTTTTTTTTTTTTTTACAGCAGAAAGCTGGGAAATGACTGAAGTACAGGTAGAGACCATCTTACTGTGGAACATAGTAATTTGTTCAGATGCACCACCTAAGCATCTTTACTAAGGTCCCAGTACTGAATACTGACTTCTTATAAAAAGCTAAACCAGACTCTGTCACAAAATCTGTGTTTCATTTGTTTGGGTTTTTTTTATGATGTTCATTAATTATGCCACACTGCAAGCCTCTGGGTGTGATTTTGTCTCTAGGAAGACTCTGGCTGACCTGTAAACGCAGACATTATTTCTTTCTGCAAACCTAAGACAATTGTACATAAAGTACTGAACATGGTTCTCCAAATGCTACTTAAAATACTGTCGTGCAACTTTTTCAGAGCATCTATTGCCAAAGAGCAACTAGAGTACTTGACTTCAGATTTTTATCTACGTCCTATTGCAACAGCAAAACAGCAAGTGATGCAACCCAAGAGGCAGCTATTTCTTCAGCTTAGAAAAATTTATTCAGACAAACTGAACATGGTGTTCATGATGCCTATTCAATTTCATACAGGCCTTATGCTGCTCCTTTTTATTGAAGTATCCAAAATGATTTGGGTCTGATTGTCTTGAGGTGCTCTTCCTTTTACAGACCTCACTGCATTGCACAATGGTGCTGTTAGGACAGACAGGTCTAGGAATGATCCAAGGGTGTCAAACAGACGTGGAAATGGCTTTGGACTTAAATCATATCCAACTTGTTTTGGGCATGAGCCCAGGGGAAACAAATAGTGTTTTCTTATCCATAAGCTAAAAATCATTCTATACTCTAAATTCCAATTAAGCTAGTGCCTAAATCCTATGCAAGCCAACAGCTGCCTAAATTTGAACAAGTACATCAAAGCATTTTGCTAAACTATGGCTTTGGAAAACAATGCAAGGTCCACCGTGAATCTTGTCTACCTGGATTTCAGTAAAGCTTTTGGTACATCTCCCATGGCATTCTCCTGGAGAAGCTGGGACCCCATGGCTTGGACAGGTGCACTCTTTGCTGAGTTAAAAACTGGCTAGATGGCCAGGCCCAGAGAGTGGTCGGAAATGGGAGTTCTGCCTAGCTGGGGTATGGTCACCAGTTGCTGTTCCCCAGGGCTCGGTGCAGGGCCCAGTCCTGTTTAATCCCTTTATCAGTGTTCTGGATGAGGGGATCGAGGGTACCCTTCAGTCAGTTTGCAGACACACCAGACTGGGTGGCAGTGTTGATCTGCTTGAGGGCAGGAAGGCTCTGCAAAGGGATCTGGACGGGCTGGATTGATAGGCTGAGGCTGATTGTCCGAGGGTCAGGCAGGCCAAGGGCCGGGGCCTGTCCTTGGCTCACCACAACCCCAGATGGTGCCACAGGCTGGGGCAGAAGGCCGGGAACTTGCTCAGAAGAAAATGACCTAGGGATGCTGGTGACAGCAGCTGGACATGAGCCAGCAGTGCCCAGGTAGCCAAGAGGGACAGTGAGATCCTGGCCTGGATCAGCAATAGTGCAGCCAGCAGGACCAGAGCAGGGATTGTCCACCTGTACTGGTGAGGCCACACCACGAGTGCTGTGTCCAGTTTTGGGCCCCTCACTGCAAGAAGGACACTGAGGGGCTGAAGTGAGTCCAGAGAAGGACAATAGAGCTGGGGAAGAGTCTAGAAGGCATCCTGTGAGGAGTGGTGGGGGGAGATGGGGATATTTAGCCCAGAAAAGAGAAGGCTGAGGCAGGACCTTATCACAACTGCCTGAGAGCATAACTAGGTGGGAGTTGGCCTCTTCTCCCAGGTACCAGATGATCAAGAAAGAGGACATGGCCTCAAGCTGTGCCAGGGGAGGTTCAGGTTGGCCATCAGAAAGAAATTCTTCACTGAAAGGGTGGTTAAACATTGGAATGGGCTGCCCAGGGAAATGGAGTCACTGTCCCTGGAGGTGTTCAAGACACAGCTGGACATGGCATTTAGCGCTATGGTTTAGCTGGCATGGGGATTATTTGTCTAAGGTTGGGCTTAATGATCTTGGAGGTCTTTTCCAACCTTAAGGATTCCATGGCCTCAAAAAGTGAAAAAGATCCAGAAAATATTTCCTCCCCTAAAAATAAACATATGTATGACAGAAGCAGAAGTGACATCATCTTATACTTGTGCCAGTAATGGCCTAGGTGCTGAAATGACAAATCCACTAAAAATATCTATGAAAAAGTGATACTGCATTACATTTATATTTTTGGAAAAAGAATGCAAAAAGAGTTTTTCATCCTGTATCAAGACATTCAACATTGTTACTGTTAGTTAAACCATTTGCAATTCTGATTACATCACCACCTTGAGGCTCCATCCAAAAAAACAAAATCTCTTACCGATTAAAAAGAATTTACTAATTAATTTGCTGACTCATAGGTTCTTTAAAAAAGCATTTAATATTTTTACTAAGGTTTTTCAATATTATGCTGAAGATTGCATGTTTCAGATCAGTAAGGCTTTTTACTGCCCCCCTTTTTCTGTCTGTTTCAAAGATGGTGATTAATCTAAATTACTACATATCAGACATTTTAATTGTGAATGTTTTCAAGCATGTCTGCCTTACATCTGCATTCCCCTTTAATATATAAATATTACCACTGTGTATAAAGCACTGAAAAACACACCATAGAGAAGAATAGCCTGTGTTGTATATATACGGCAGACAAACAAAATTCCATGGAAAAACACACACTGTAAACATCAATGCCTTCCCATTGAGGACAGCTGCTGTAACACAATCCAGGGTGCCTGCTGCCAGGATTTTCCACATGAGTGCATCTTCCTTTAACCGCTGCTCAAACACTGGCTGAAAGAGGACCTGCTAGACTGAACATGTGTCTGCACTCAGACGACAAACACACGGCACAGCACTGGAATGCAGAGCAAACCTCGGGATTTGGGCGGGAAATGAGCTGCCTGCTGACTACCTTTGGGCTGTGTCCACAAACACTTCTGCTCTGGCTTTTAGAAATGCATTTTATACTTCCCAGTGAGAAATAAGTGAGCATGTTTGTGAGCATGCACACAAGGCACAGAGGTTTTAAGCAGGAGTTATCAATACATGAACCACAATTTATAACAGTAAAAAATATATATGTCCTGTCACAGCCAAATAGAAAGGAAGGACAAACCTACCGGACACACTCTTTTTTTTTCAGATTAAATAAAAAAGATATTGGCAGAAAATTTCAAAGATATAAAATGCTAGGGGGAGGAGGTCATTATAGGTCACTGCAGAAAATTTCTTCATAACGTCAACAAAATGCAAACCAAGTCATAGATTAGACAGAAAACAGAATCAGGTTTCCCTGCACAAAAGGCACTCAGCTGCCAAAAGTACAAGAGCAATTAAGGAGCACAAATCAGCTTAAAAGCAGAGAGGAATAAATGGTGTAGAAAAAGGGAACTGCTCACTTGAATTAATGAGTTTGTAAATTAACATACACACACATTTATCCATACACACACCCACAGCCTTCCACAACATCAGGGTAAAGCATCCTCACCAGACACAGACCAGGCTGAGGGGCCTGATTGACCCTGTGCTTGGATGTCCTCCAGTTTACCCAAACTCAAAGGGACAAGCTGATGTTTTTTTCCTTGACTTCTGCTGCATACTTCTTGCTACACCACTGCAGAAATGGAAGCCTTTTGCCTGAATTTCCCAGATAATAAAACAACCACTATTGATTCTTGACATATTTCTTATGAGATAACCTCACAAACATTATAGATTGAAATTCTACATATGTATGTACCAGCCAAAGCAGACAAAAAATTATAGTAAAAGTTGTTTTAACTGGTGAAGTAATAAAGGTTTCCTGCGTAGATGAGAACACTCCATGATACCAGAACTCTCCTCCCTCTCCAAAGCCATCAATTGATCTGGTGTCCTCTCTCTGAGTAATGAAAGTAAACAAAGACATGGGCTCTGTGTGTGTGAGAGAGAAAGATTACATACAGATCAAGAGAAAGGATTCAAGGAAAAAATTGAAGCTTCAAGGATTTATGGAAACACCTTCAAAATTTTAAGTGTACTTCTATTTTTACAAGAAAGGCTTAAAACTATGTGTAGCCAAAGGGCTAAGAAAACAAATGGTTAAAAGGAGATGCTGATACTACCTTAAGTCTTGTGATTCAGCAGGGCCTAACTCACAATTTATGACCTTTTCGAGGCTGGCGATGCTATGATTACTCAACCTGGCTCATAGTTGGCAGACATAGTCCAAACAAGCGAATTGGAGAATCTCGGTTCTAATCCCTGATCATTTACAGGGATTCAGCTGGATCTGATTCAGCAACACATGCAGGCACATGCTGTATGTTAAACAAAACCTTACCTCCACTGAAGCTATTAGCACTCAGAAATCACTCAAAGTGCAGTTTAACCAATTACCTAAATTGGGGGCTACATGTTCATTAGACAGCTACTCCCAAAAGTGGTGTATTCTTCCTTTGGCTTAATTGTCTACTCAGCTGAGAGTGCCTGCTGCTTTTTGGGAAGCATGGGATGGACAAGACCAGAATTACTGTCCAATAAAATGAATGAGACAATATTCAGTTGAAGCAATAAATAGAATTATCAGTGTAGCTACAAGGGCAGAATAAGCAGAAAGTACAGCCTGGCAGCTTTCTGAAGCTGTAGAAAAACCCTTTTTGGCTCCACCATACATTGTCTCAGAAAATGTTTCCCAAAAACTTTCAGTTGAAGCATATTTTCAGGTTACGGACAAACCCTGTTACGTCTAGCAGCTTCAGTCTTTGCATGATTTAGTCCTGTAGCCTCTCAGCTACAACCAAGCCTGGGGATTTTTTTTGGAAAAAGAAACCCACAACAAACCATGAAAACAAACTGCTAAAAATGTTAACAGAAGCCAGAAGGAACCCCACATTTTTCTTAAGACCCTTTTGGCTTTAAATGGCATCATCACATAGGCAGAGTTAGGAAACATATAAGCTGTGAGATCTGTTTTAGAATTCTTGATGAACTTTCATTTAAAGAAGAAAAGTAAATGGAACAATGATGTTGAAACATGACAAACCTGAATACAGGGAATGGACAGAGGGATATAACATAAAATAGAATAAGCACAAGATGTGACGTCACCAGTTTCAAGTATATTGAGTTGTTGAAAACCCCTTGCAATACTAAAAATCTGCAGCTTTCTTTTATGTTAGAATTTCCAGGTAAACACCAGTACTTCCAAACACAGATCAGGTAAAGTTGGACATTAAAAAGCCCCCACTTTCTGGATCTCTTAGAACATTACCTAAGAAAATGGAAGAGCCCCTAACAGGAAAGCAGCAAGAAGCAAATATGTGTATGGGACCATATTCATTCTTCTGTGAAGCCACACCATTTAGACACCAAATTCCTTTAGAGTTTCACAGAAAAATGTGAACCCCAGCCCACAGAGTTAAAGGGACCATGGCATACTTTGCTATGAGGAGGACCAGTGAAGTCTGCACCCCTGTAAATGAATATCCACAGTATGAGCCACAGACAAGAAGGTAGCTGGTGGGGGGGAGGCTCAGCATGAGCACACCGAGGGTCAGACATGGCTACGCACAATCAGACATTTAATGAATTTCTGCAGACAGCTGCTTACATAACTGTCAAGCTGTCCTACCAGACCTTCAAAAGCACTGAGGCATTTCACCTCCTTTCAGAAGGGAAAAAAAAAAACCCACTCTGAAAGATAAGAAAAGCAAAACTCATAGGCTGCAATAGTCGCAATTACTTATAATAGCTCATGACTACATGGATTAAGCTTTAATTATTACACTGATGCCGTTTGTCTCCTATTGGATGTGTGGAGATGCCAGTTCTAACTTGTCAGATATGATGGACTCATGTTTTCTAATGTTTAAAGAATTATAGTTTGCCCTTGCCTTTTGCCAACAGTATATTTCCCCAATTAAAGGAAGTTATTTTATGCTATTTTAAACAAAGGTAGAAGACATGTGCCATAGGAACAAACTTCCTGAGTTTCATTATCCAGAGCTTTAAAATGACTGGCAAGCTTCACTTTTGAGTCATATAAGTTAATTGATGACACCATAATCAGGAGGAGTAATGCTAGTCTAATCAGGTATTCTTTCTTCCCGGTAAATACAATGCAGGATACCCTGAGGGATTCTGCTAAGCACAGATGTAGAGAAAAGCACACAGAAAAAGAGGACAGGAACACATTTTTCAAGATGTCTTTTCCCCTTATTCAACTGTCGAAGAGAACAAACGCATTGTCCAATGGGGATTATAAATGAGCCTCTGCCCAAAGTTAAAACCAAACTTCTGAAAATATACATGCTACCACTTTGAATTCCATCCTTCAGATTTTGACAACTTTTATCCCGTAGCAAATATTTACAAGCAAAAAAGGTAGATGTAAATTATTTTTTAAAATACAAAACAGATTATGAAATTATATACTTTGTCTTTCTGGTGAAAAGAAGGGACCAAAGGGACAAAGGAATCCAGCCACCAATTTATCCATGGATTTGCAAAGGCTCATGACAAGATGATGAAAAAACCTTTAACTAGTTTCATTTAATGGAAAATGTAGTTTAACAACCTTATAGCATGTCTCCTAAGAACATATCAACTACCTTTAATAAACCAAGACTAATTAGCACACTCAGCAGCTTACTTCCCTGCCCATAAGGCAGCAGCATTTTCCCCTCTCATGAATGCATCAAAAACAGAGTTCAGATGCAACAGCTCAGAGGAACAAGTATTGGAGAAGAGTCAGTGATGGATTCCTACAAAATTGCTAGAAGACATAATTTCAAGGGAAAAAAATAAAATTCAGGCCTCATGTACATCTCACTTGTTTTGTCCTTTAATGGAGATGAGTGAAACATACTGACTACTGTCAGAAAAATTAATTACTTTGACCAATACTCCAAATCTTACATTGTCAAAGAACTGCTGCAGTACCTTTCTCCCCATCTGTCCCAAACAGAGCTGTTGTATCTACTTTTTCCCCTCTATAACCTGGAGTAGAATACACAAAATTTCACATTGGAAGCAGACAGATAGATGCTGGAAGAGGAAATACCTAGTTCAAGGTTAGTGTAATCTCGCTAGTTTGGCCATGAGTGAGAGTGAAATATTCATTCCCTGAACTGAAACATCCATCAAACTGTCATATTAAATCAATCTGAACCTACCTGTCAAGAAGAATAGAAAAATTATCAGGAGGATAGGGGTTGTCTCCTGGGGTCAGTCATTCAATGGCTGTAAAGATACTGGCTTCCTACAAGAGGTGCAAACAAGGCTGAGAAAATAGCCTGTCACAGCCATCTCCCTCACAATTTCATTGTTCATGTGGAGTTTACCTGTATCCTTACTTACGTAGGCCTTCACTTCACTAAATTACAGGCATTTCCCAGCTCTCAACTTTAGTAACATCTCATCCTCTCACTAATGAAAAAAATAGTTTTATGCACAGGAGAATTTTAAAAAACTGGTTGCTTAGTTCCCTTTGTGGGCTGTAAGACTTTCATTTTCACCTGTGAGCTTTCCCTCTTCATCCTATCCTACAACCTGTGGTTGCTTCACAACTGCTTAGTTAATGAAATGGAGCATAATAGAGACTTAACTCCTACGAAATTAAGATAATGCCAGACAAGAAGTTCAAAAGTCATCTGGGGATGAGTGACATGAAGACAACAGGATCACATAACCTTATGCAGCAGTGTATGCACATCTGCACATTTTTTTCTTGTTGATCCAGCCTGGCTAAGGAGGTTAAAATAAGGGAAGTCATGATGGACAATTCACCTGAACCTTTTTATTCTTTCATGATAGCAAAGTATGCCATATCTGATGAAACTATTATTCAGCCCTCAATAATATACATAGCAAAATGCTGTAAGCCATTATAAGGAAACATTAAAAAAATGCAACTTCCCAAGTATCAATTTTCCAAGGAAAAAGCCACTTTCTACAATAATGACCTCAAGTGAGACACGCTAGGAGATGGCAACATAAACTTCAGGATTATCACCCCTCTGAGTCACTAACACCCTGTTTATATCCAGTTGAAGAGTCAGTGGTTCCAGCACCATTTAAAACATTTTGTCTCATCCTTCAAGGGTTTTTCCTTTTTCTTTTAATAGTTTCCAGAAACCAGGGAGATTCTGACGTACTAAAGTGACAGAATGCTATAGGTAACCTTGTTCAGCAGCAGAATACTAAAGGTCTATCAGCTTTTAAATATGTGTTCTCTCTTAACAGGAAACAGATTCCAAACTTTGAGTTAGATAACACGTTAAATTGTTAGCTTCTTTTCTACCCTGCATTCTCTTCTGAGACCTATTCTCACCATGGACCTATCTTTGAAACTTGTGTTCAAAGCAGTGCTCATGACTTATGCTGCAAGACTTTTTCATGATGTGTCATGACAGATTAAGAATAAAATCAACTTACTTTAAAACTATAGTTCTGGAACCCTGTGCTCATGCAATTTCACCTGCAAGGTAAATCAAACCGTTTCAAATTTGTATTGGGAGTAACTGGATCATTCAAACACAAAGCAGAATGACTGAGGGAAAATACTATCACTTATCTAGCCAACTTCAAGTTTTAATGCTTCCCAACAAGCTCTGAGCACAGGAATTGTACTGAAACTTCTGTAATTGCATTGAACATCACCCAGCTGGTCTTCAGGAATGCAAAGGAGCAGGCCTCAGAAGGACAGAAATAATGCTTCCTGAGCACTGTCCTATCTTATGTTCAAAACAAATTTGGAGAGATCTCCTACTTAATCCTTCTCAGACAACCATCCTCCTCAACAACTTTTAAACCAAGTACACTTTCCAAATAAAATCCTTTGTATCCAGACTTTTTAAAAGATATGTTTAGATTTCTTCTTATTTCACAATCCTGAGGTGATATTAATCCTTGAGTCTGTAGGTCACAAGTGTGGAAAGTACTGCAGTCATCTCATCTAACACTTACATTATCATACACATACATACACATGTATTTTTAACCTTTAAGACTTTAACCATTTATGATACACAGTCAGGTTTTTTAGCCTTCAAAATAAGGATTACAAATAAACTTTCCTAAAATTCTAGCAAACACTCTACTTGGAGCATCAGTGAAACCTGTTGAAATGTAAGATTGCACTCATGCCACCCTACAATGCTAATTTTAGTCACTCAGATGCCTATTAACCCATAGTTGAGTAACTCCAAAGTAGGGAAAATTTCATGTATAACATGACTGCCCCCTTGTGCCGAATTAGATCCTCTTCCAATTAGAAGCATGATTTCTCACATCTCTAACTTATTTCTCGTGTCTTAATATGAAAAATAACAAACAGTAAAACAAGCAATTAAGCTAGTTTCTTAAGTATGAAACTAGAGCTATACAGTTCTCGAAACTATGACAAAACAAAATGTAAGGTAGGGAAGATAGAAAGTAATTTGGAAAACAACATTGCACAATTACAAAGGGATAGGTTCTTAAATCACTGTCAGGTTTACATACAACATAAGAAGAAGAAAATAGTAATAAAGAAAACAGCTTTTTCCATCTCAAAGGTTGTTTTTTTTGGTTTTTTTAATGCAGTCTCTTTGTTCACAGAATGACCTGGGTTGAAGAGATTTTAAAGGTCATCTACTTCCATCTTGCCATGGGCAGGGACACCTTTCACTGACCTCGGTTGCTCAAGATGCCCATCTAACCTGGCTTTGAACACTTCCAGGGATGCGGCATCCACAATTTCTCTGGGCAACCTGTGTCAATATCTCACTACCCTAAAAGTAAAGAATTCTTTCCTAATATCTGATCTAAACCTGTCCCCTTCCACTTTGAAGACACTCCCCTGTGTCCTATTACTATATATCCTTGTAAAGAATCTCTCTCCATCTTTCCTGTGGGCTCCCTTCAGGTAACTGGAAGGCTGCAATTAGGTCACCCCAAAGCCTTTTGCTTTCAAGGGTGAATAATTGAAATTCTCTCAGTCTTTTCCTCATGGGAGAGGTGCTCCATCCCTCTAATCACCTTGGTGGCCCTGTAGTTCAGTTATGAAATTAATTCAGTGAAGTCAAATAGCTGAGCTCGCTGGGTCAGACACCCAGTGCAACTCACTGGCAGCTCTGAACACTGCATTCAACATGTAAAACAGACTCTACTACCAAGGGAAATTCCCAAAGAACCTCAACAGTCCAGTGGGCACATAGACATATACAGGATAAACACTCATTTTTCAAACTATTTGGATGGAAATCTAGGAACTAAGAAAGGGCAAAGTTAATTTCCTGGGAGTTACTACTTATGAACATACAGCCACATATTTCCTAGAGGAGATCCAAGGTGTCTAGAATGCAGCATCACAAATTTAATACCAGAAAAAGAAGCAGCCATCAAGCCAACTATAATGATTTGAGTCTGAAACACACCAATTTGCCAAGAGAATTAAAGGCATCACATTCCAAACATAAACATCAGTGGTATCACCAAGATCACCTAACTTTCTTCCCATATCCTCAGCTCATTTCCTCCTTCTGTGACTGCTGACACAGCTACTCCTGTTCACCAAAGCTTACATCCTTCAATTACTCTCTTTCCTCCGCTCTCATTCTCCTACAACCCATCTGCTTCTCCACAGCATTCCCAAGACTATGGCCCCTTCATTTCCAACCCTCCCCATACCCGGTTTGTTCCAGCCTTTCAGTGAGCTGACCAAAAGGAGCACAGATTGGACAAGAGTAACTCAGGAACTAAGGTACAGCTTTCTGACTCATCTTGTTTTCCTACTATCCAAATTCTCTCCTCCTCTTTTTTCATTCTCTGTACTGGACCTGTCACTGCTGCCATGTGCATGTTGAATGTTTTTTCCATCACAGTGTAACTCTGTAGAGCTATCAATCTTTCTCTACTACATGTTTTATATGTTCTGCAGTCTACACAAATGCCCTGCCTAATCAGGTAGGAACTGGATTTGAAAACTGCAATTCAAATGTGAATATTGTCAGACTTCAGACTTTTGGCTTGTTTTTATCCTTTCCTCCTTTTTGTTGGTATCTTTAGATCTTTCTGACACAGGGACACCTTGCATGCATTAAAAAAGTTCTTAACAAATGAGAGACTCCTGCCATTCAAACATTTTTAATAATACATTTTTCTCTCAGTTTTGATCTGCAAACTATACTGACAACAACTCCATTAGGTATGATGTATATTGAACTGGTTTTGTGAGAAGTTCATACCTTTAAACTGTGCTTCCCTGAGAAAAAGAGTTATTACTTGTACCATGTCTCAGATGTGTTATTGGTGGAAATACTGCAAGGTCTATAGTGTACATTATTTGTCAGTTCATAACTCACAGCAGAAGTCTGAAAGCTTTCAAGCTTTCAGACAAAAAGACAGAAACAATTAAGAGCTCTAATAATCTGATCCTGCTGTTTGCAGTCACTTAAAATTATTCATGTGTTTCAATATGGAAGTGATTTAATATAATTTAGCAAACCTGAAACCTACATTAAGATGTAATAATGATGAGTCCCAGCACACACACTCAGCAGAAAACCTCAGAGTTCTGCAGAGTAAAGGAAGTACCCCAGAAAACCTGGCAGGTGCCCCAATGTGGGTGGTCTGAAAAAAAAAAAAAAAAAAAACCAAAAAACTAACTACCCCAAAACCCCCCACAAGATTCAAAATTGGCATCTGAAATTTTCACACAGGCAAAACTGGGTTAGGTTCCTAAAATAAAAAGCAGATGGACTAAGAACACTTTCTTGATTCACTGAAGAATAAATACTATGGTTGCATCCCCCCATTATTTATTATCCCAGCAGCCAATTTAGGACTCAAACACAGCTATTTCTGGTCTACTACCTTCTGGTTCTTGGCATAGGCTCCATATGCACCAACCACAGTGCAAATCCTCTAGGACAAAGCACAGTGCAAATCTTTACCTTTCCTTCCAAATAAAGACAATTCTCACAAAGCCTAAAATTTTTGAAGTTCTAAGAAATTAAAAATCAAGAATATTGAGTGGCATATCAACTTTTTAATGTATTTTTAACAGTTAGAACACACATGAAGTTCTGTAACATTTGTTTAATTAAGCACCTGACTTCCCGTTCCTGCTGCACTGTCCATTTATTTTATGGGATGGGTATTAACAAGAACCATTTAGTGTTGCCCAGTTATAAAAAGAGCAGAGTATAGGGTGGAAAGAGAAAATAAATACTTTTTCTTTTACATTGTAGTGAGGAATGTTGTGATATTTTGGAGTTCTATCATCAAATAAAAATGGGGAACATTTTTTTAAATACTTGACATTTCTATTAAAAAATCATATTTAAAAAAATAAAGTTGTTGGTTCACAAATTTTTTGTTTGCTTTTATTAAAAAAAAATCAAATTACATACACACTGGCATCAAATTTTCAGCGGCTGTGGTATGACTTTGGTATTTATGAGCTGTTCTCAAGTTATAGACAGTGCCTAAATAGGTATTGATTAGGAAAAAAATAGATACAAGGACTCAACTGCTTTTTCAATTAAAAGCTGCACTACATGGAAAAAAGATCAAGTCATGAGGACAGTTCAAGTACGTTTCACTGCCTACACGTCAGTTTCAACAAAATGAACTTACTGTCAGACACAGACAAATAAGTAATTTCAAGTAATGCAAGATCCAGCTATCTGTTCACTGCCCTTCATATTTGTTCTGTAATGACCACAAAACCTTCCTGGCATCACCTGGTTTCCAATCATACACAGTCTGGATTATGGAACCGGCCTCCTTGCAAGTGCCATCCCTCAAAAAACCACTGCACCTACAAAATGCACCCTTGTAACTTCTCGTTAACCAAGACTCATGTAATGAATGTTAGGTTTCTGCAGTGCTCTGCTCACTTCACCAGCTCTCTGCAGGAAGTTGCATCATGCTGAACATTTTCTGCCTCTGTTTTCAAGGCTGTAATTTTTAGGGCCTAACTCCTAGATCAAGATCAAGTCCCTGTGAGCCACACCACTCAACAAGTCCCCTTTTCAGGAACAGTCACATTGCTGTGCCAATGACATTTGGCTGCACAGGAGATGGAGCTTGGCTCTTGGGCAGGCCCTGATCTAAAGGACCTGAGGACAGACCACCACAACCAGTTGCCATTTTTGGATACATTTCCCTTTTGACATTATACTCTGCATTTTACACGGGAAGAAAAAAGGGAAAAAATGAACACAAACACATCAGTTTTCCCTGGGAAAGAGAGACATAAAGGAGTAAACAGACATAGCAATAACAAGCTTGTGTATTTATTTTTATCCCAAAAAGCACTCAGTAACCACAGGATTGAGTGGGATACAGAAAAACACAGACCGAAATACAACCACAGGCAATAGGTCAGTGCTTAGGTTTAGTTTGCTAACAGGCTGACAACTAGTGTAAGATATTTAAGGTATTTTGTCTGCAAGATAGTGAAAATACTTTAGCTTTTCCAAGCTGAACTTCCTACTGGAAGTAAAACAAACATGCAGTTCTATACATGGGGATGACAAAGTCCTCAAGACCCTAAGTGAAATCACAAATATATTCAGTCCTTGCAGTCACACAAAAACACATTTCGATCAAGAGTTCCATGTTCTCCTGTGAGCTTTCTATCCAGAGCAAGTGTCAAGGCCATGCATGCTGCACTCGACACATCCAACATCCAGGATGATGGAGAGAGCTCCCCACTTTACAAGCTCTGCTATGGATTTGGCAAACATTTAACCCAAAACCTTCCACTGCAGTAAGCCTTGCTACACCAGTAGGGTGTTAATCACAGCTGGCCATGTTTTTAACTTTGGAAAAAAATCATCAATAGTGATCAGAAAGAGCAGCTGCAGAAGAAAGTGTTTAATGTGTCAACGTTGTAATTGAATTTCCAGAGAAGTACAGCTAGAGGAAAATGTTACATTTAGTCTGAACTGGGTACTGGTCAAACTGGGAGCAGTATTTGGTTATGAAAAAAACCTGCAGCAATTTCTTGGTAAAATGCTGTGAATGAAGCTAATAAGAAAAAATTATTGATGATATATTCAAGCAATTTTCAGGTCACTTTTACCCACAGAATATACATCATGCAATTTACTGTACAATTACAGTATTATGGCAGGTAAACTAACCCATTTACACCTCTTGGAATTGTTTCCCTGTGCCATTAACACTTTACAGAAAGGTATTTTCCTCTAGCATTGCTGTTCTGGTGCACTATTCAGCAATATTTAAACCAGCTGTTGATGTCCATTTTTCCAACTAAGTGTACCTTATGACAAAAGATGCTCTAACAAGACCTTATTAAAATTAGTGATCCAAGTATTAAAGCATAAAGGTCACATGTGCTATTGGTTTTAAATGCCATAATGTTCCATGCCTGATCTTGATAGCTGAACCTGGAACTAGATGATTAGGTCAAAAATACATCAGATTAATTATTTCGTTGTTAGGCAGTGTTGGTTTCTAACTCTGCCCCAAGCACAGACACAGTGTGACTATACTGATATCCACAGCCATCATTTCACTAAAGCTGTTTTATTTTACAAACACTAACATTTTGACCAATATCAGAATAAAAATTTTGCTAAAAATGCTCATTTACTAGTTTGCATCTGCACACAGAATAAATCTCAGTGGTCAACTATGTCTCTTGGCTGGCGCATACCGACCTTGACAGGCATTCCTACAACCTCGTACTGATACCAAGTTTTCCTGCTGGAAAGCTGTGATGATGAATCCAGTATGTTTGCACAGATTTAGCACAGTCTGTGGCAGCATTTGTGGGCATAATGTTGCCCATAGATTTTGAAGCACTCCAATCAAAATGCTACTTATAAGGACTAAATTTTGCAACTTCATAACTTTGTTACTGCATTGGTAATAAAATATTACTTTTTGCATCATTAATAAAATGCTAAACATATTTTTTATTTGATAAAATAACTCCCAGTGAAAGTGCATAATTATAAATCAATCAATTCTTAAATCAATCAATTCTTAAATCAATAAATCAATTCTTTTGGTCTATTCAACATATCTAAACAAAATGTAAAGCCATTCTCCTCATAGCAGAAAAATTTTATTCCTGTCTTGAAGTTTAATTCTGGAATTAACTCAAGACAGTAAAAAATTATCCTTTTTTAATATTAGATAAAAGTGGGGTGTTTTTATTGTCTCCCCCCTCCAATAAAAATTAAAATACAAAAAAGTCTTGCACTTATTATTCTGCATGTTGCCCAAAGTAAACAATGATAAAAGTTAGTAAGTGGGGAGTTGCTTGTTGTTTCTACAGCATAGAAGCCCAGTACTTCTGAATCACTAAGCAGCTGCAGTCTGGTTTAATTACCCAACATCAATCAAGATGTAAACCAGCACTTGGAGACCAAGGAATGCAACATTCATCTGCAATACAAAAGAAATAGCTAAGCTGTCTTAGCTTCTGCCTAGACAGTTTGTACACTAGAAAAAGTCAACACATTACTTTTATACCATGTCAGTAACATAAAATAGCCAAACAGTAATTTTGCACCGCACTTGAATGCATCAGTGACAATTTGCAGTAAGGGAGGAAAGACCATGAGAGCCTTATTTCATACAGGTTTGCAACCTCTAACACAGAAGGTATTTGTCCAGTTCTGGCAAACAGCAGCACCAGTGTATGACAGCAGTCCCATCTCCAATAAAAAACAGATAAAAAGTTAACATAATAAAAAGAGGAAATGTGAAACTGAAAACTTTAGGTTCCTGCCTGAATTTTTTTCATCGTTAATTCTTTGATACAAGTCTTTTATGTGATTATGCTCATATTAAGAACACAACACAGTAATGCTGCAGCTTGACGGCGCGCTTACAGGATCAAAGAGAATCTGATTATCCCTTCTGGTCTTCAGAGCTATAGACATAAACTGCACCCTCTATCTAATCTATGAAAAAAGCAACCACCCGCCACAGTACACAAGAACTTCTCCCTAAAGATAAAAGAGGCAAGTAACCACATGAGACAGATGTTCGCCACACCACTCATTGCACGGTCAGAAGCTGTTCAGTTGCTGCAGTGTCAAGGGTGAAATAAGATATCATGAAGAACTGCCCAAGTCTTCAGCACATCTCAGGTTAATCCACATATATAAAAATAAATACTGTAAATAACCGCCTGCATTATGAAGACACAGTCAATCAACTTTAGCCAACTGGCCGTGGACATCGGATGCAGAACATGGGAACAGTTTTTGTACTGGCATCCCCCTATTCAGTATCATACAAACACAGAACAGGCCCCAGCTCAAAGGTATGCCAGGTGAGGCTTGGGTTGACCAAATAAATACATCCAGATGTAACAGCACCTCGTAATGTCACATTTGTCTCAGCACAGCTAGGGTACTCTCCGGATGCAGGGAAGAGTTTATAGGGATTTTAAATCTGGGTAGCTGCACACAGAAATGCACCCTGTCCAGACTATTAGCTCATTGCTACAGTGAGAGCGCCATAGCTATTTTGGCAGTGACCCTAACTGGTTTCAATATTCACAAGCCACAAATAAAGTTCTTATAAACCATGATGAACATACTAAAATATCCATCAACCTTTTAACATTTAAGAGAGAAGTTTGTTGATGTCCTGCTCTGATATAGCCATCCAGCTCTTGAGCTGCAGACAAGCTCTGCAGCCCCCTACTTCAGGAGCTAACAGCAAACTAATTAATTTCTCACATCAGAGATTCTTTGAGTCCTCTCTGGTGACTATGCTGCATTGATCACTGCTCACATAAGGGGTTAGCCGTTTTTAGGACTGGACTGCCATAGCTCTTTTGCTCTCCTATACAAGCAGCAACAAGGAATCAGAATGGGTTGATGACGCTGAAATCATTAGAGTGGCTTGATTTACAGTGATTCTGGAGTTTTTGGCTGAAAAAGGAACTTTTTCTTACCAAGAAGAAAAAGGATGACTTCTTGTTAAACCATATTTAGGCATACTTCATATTCTCAAGTGTCTCTCAGCAGCCAAATAGATGAAACAATCAGATTCCTGATACATCCAGAGTTCTAGGGTCAATTTCTACAGCCAAGTTTACTGTAAATTTATAACAAGAAATATGGGATATAAAAATGCTATTCCATACCAAAGGGAATATCTGAGGGAAACAGTCCTTCCCTTTTCAGTAAACTATTAAATCAGCAGATTGTAAGCAGAATTCCTAAGGGATCTTGATGACACACTGGAACATGCAGAATGAAAATGGATGCTGCCCAGTGTCCATCAAGCACTGAAGCCTTTCCTGTTGCAAGTCAAATAAATGACTGGAATAATGGCAGGTGACAGTAACCAGTGATGAGTGAACATTAAGCTCTGGTCTGAACTCAAGGATGTTCTTACATGGCTGCTGTTACTGCTGTTCTTCTAACGTGCCCTGTCATTAATGATAAAATGGACCCCATGAAAATAATGGTTTAAATGTTGTTAACAGCATTCCAGAGGGAGTTTTGTGACAGCAGAAGTCAGCCCTTCCATCTGGCCCATTTGAGAGTAAAACTGAAATATTTGCTCAGGTTTCAGAGGGACATTTTGGTACAGAAGAAGAAGATAAAAGCAGGAATCTTTTACAATATGACCTAGCAAATCAAAGCAAATAGGGATTCCACTCATTGATAATCCAAAAGAAAAGAGACAGTTATAAAACAAATACAGCACTGTTTGTTCTAGGCAATGTGATTGCATCTCTTGCCAACAACCTATATACCAGCAATTAAAACATAGATCACTTCATAAAAATATAAAAGAAAAGAGAAAGAAAACATTATTTCCAACAAAAGCCAGTGGTAATTGCAGCAGCATGGACACTGCACTCAGCGTTTACCAGCACACATTATAGCAAATATTTCAAAGCGATCAAAAGCATTCATTTCAATCCTTCAGAAACACAAATCTGTTATCATGTCCTCTTGATCTGGAAATTATTAAAAAGCCCTAAATCTGTTTGCTTCATTATTACATCTATTACGCTGTTTAGCAAGGAAGGGCTTATTTTTAAACTGTCACGACACAGAATACTTTCAGGATAGAAATACACCTAATAAAAAAAATGAAGTGCTCTTTGTTTTTAATGTAAAGCTCTCCTTTAAGCCCACTGTAAAAAAAAAAATATCTAAGATCATATCAGTATGTCACTGCAGGAAAAAAAAAAAATTCTATATGTAAATAGACAAACCCAATGCTTAACTAATTAAATGCATTTTCATCACCCCAGTTATGAGATACATAAAACATCTGGGGAAGAGTCATTAAAACATCAAGAATTATTGTTGTTTTGATACAGACAATGACAGGATCACAAATATGCCATGTTAGCTAATGCTTACAGCCAGAAATACATGCAGCCAGCTGGATCCACACTAATGCTGAAATTAAGCAATTATACAAACAGAGGGCAAGAGCATCTTGGTAACTGAGGCTCAGCTACAATTAGCATCAATTTTCCACTGCTTTAAAATGCAAATAAAACAAAAGAGCCAACACAGTGAAACAGAACAGGAGACAATCTGGGAACACTGGGAGAAATAAACCAGTGAGAAGGAGAGGAGAGGAGTGGTATTGCTGCAGTCCAGTTTTCTATTTCAATTTTACAACACAACAGACCACAGCAAGCATTAAACTGAAGGGCCGAGTTCTACCTCAAACAACACACCATGTACTGCATTTTTTAAACTATTACAGGTCATTTTATACATTGTCCTGTTTGAACAGCAGGCCTCAATGTCCTTTAATTATTATTTTTGTTTCCCAAAGGGTTACTGAGAGTGGTTAACTTATACAGATATCTTCTTAATGGAACATTTCCCATCAGCAATTCCACAGAAGTAGGGCTGCATTAAATACAACATTTATTTCAAGATAGTTTTAAAACAGAGTCAGACATATGTCCTGCAAAAAACGACCCCACACCTGCATTTTTACTTTTGGACACAGAACCAGTCCTATTAAACTCAGTGAGAATATGCACCTACATTTACCAAAAGAGAACACTTTTTGCATAAACAAGCAGGGCTCTGAAATTTAACTTAAAGGGGATTTTAGGCCTAGAAACCTTAAGCCCTTTATCACAAAGGTTGAAAGTTGGCACTTTCAAGGACAAGCAAGGGAAAAAACTCAGTCTCATTGGTTTTTAAACCAGAAGGATGCCAAGTGTTTGTTTTTCAATACCACAGCAGGTGCCCCAATCTTCTGACATATTTGTGATATCAGTCAAAAGGAAATATTTCCATACAGTCAACCAAAAGTCACTTTCTAGTTGCCTGTCTCAAATTAACTATGTAAAATTTACTCGTGTATTCATGACTTTAAAAAATTAACATTTATTCTGGAGTCACTTTTCTGTGATAAATGGATAAATTAATGCACATGTTGCAATAAGTATATAATTGGGAGGAAATGGTTCTATGAATCCCAAATCCATGCATCCTCAGGTCAAGTGTTTTACATTATGCTTCCAATTCTGAAAATGTCTTTGTATTTCTGTTTCTCTGATAGAGTCTGTATTGCTTTTAAGACCTGAAACTAGATATATTCGTACTTAATTTGACTTGTCTATACTATAGCTGGTGCTATAATTTTGTTAAGTACTTAGGTTTGCATTAAAAAAACCACGTGATTTTCACTAATTTTTTGACTAACCCTCATATCTGGTGCTGGTCTGGCACTGTTTAGGGTTTTTAATTAACTGCATACAAAGTAAATGCACTTCCAAGCAAACAGTTCTCAGGATCTACATTTGGGCACTCACATTTCAAAGAGACACATTTAAATTAATATTTTATCCAGTCTTATATTTCATCCAATTTATTCAGTTTTGAATCTAAACCCAAAGTCTTAAAAGAACCAATGAATTCTATTTTCTTCCCCCCTAGTAGAGTCAGTTCAAGCTCTGGGGTACACTTTTTGTACCATCCCATCACTTGTGACTTAAAGCAATCCAGGGAAATTTCAACAAAGGTTACAACCAAAAAATAAGGGAGCAAAAGAGAATTATATAAGTTACTGAAAGTCTAGAGTGTTCATCTGGTGAGGTTCTCCATCTGAAACACGCTGCCAGTATTCTAAAGTTTCCCACAAGTAATTAATAGGAAAAAAACCCCTCAGCTGCTACGCAGATTAGAGTTAAAGATGATTGAATACCTTATTATTTGAAATGTGTCAATAAGAAATAACTAAATAATTCCCAAACCCAGAAAGGATAATGGAAACTCTTAGCAGCCAAACGTACTAAAAAAGAAAAAAACTCTGCAATGTCGAGACTTCTTAAATAAAGTATTAAAAAATTACACAGAGAAAACATCTAGATCTGGTTTTGTTGCTCCATTGTTCTTGTCTAAGGCTTGAGGAAATTTATTACTTCTACTTCCTGGTTGTACCACTAAGAAATCTCCCAGAATACAAGTCTCCTAAATCCCCTGCCTACAAACACGTGTACACATGGGTGAATCAGACGAAAATGCAAATACCTCTGTTTGGGGCCAGGGAAGACTCCATCCAAACATTTTCTTTTTCTTTAATATATGCCCTTTCAAAATGACTCTAAAAAGTATGTTTGTGCTTCTCTGCTAATTATAATATATATAGGAAGAAGGCCTGATAATTGGAAGCAAGTATTTCTGCAGGTTTGGTACCTCAGAAACACAAGTATGCCAAAAATTTTCATCTGTGGTTTCACTACATAAATTCTCAGATTTCTAGAGGGGAAAAAAATTGTTTCATTCCTCTGCTAGAGGATATACTGCCACACATCTACTATGGCAAACAATAAACATTTTTCAGGATTCTGAATTAAATGATAGAAGATTTATTTTTAAAGGCATTAGAAGAAAATCTGCTGCAACTTTCTTTTTTTTTTTTAGAATAATCTGAGAACCTGAAGATAACATTTTAGCATAAAAGACAAATGGAAAATCTTCTTCTGAAAGGGAAAATACCAACCCTCCCTACACACATACCCCTACAGGCCTATTTCAGATCTTTTTTCTTTTTTTTTAATATACAACAAAGCAGTAATAGTGATCAAACAGAGCTTTTCTTCCAGCGTATAACATAATTTGACTATCAGAAAAAGTGCTGCTGAAATAGACAGACTTGTATTTCATAAAAGTAGTATTTAAAATTTGGACTTTACAGCTATTCCACTGGAAAATGGTGAAGGGAGTAAGATAACTTTCACCAGGCAAGTACTCCCACATATTGTGTACACATGAAAATCTTGAGGCTATCAGCCACCAGCTGCCCAGAGACATTAGCTAAAATCTAAAGCCTTGTGTCACGGCCAAGTGAACTTGTCTTTAGGTCAGCACGAAGATTTACTGCACTCAGAACAGGATACACCTATGTCAAGGTAAAAAGTGTTCAATGCAAATATCTGAGATATTTGAGCCCTATCAGCTCCTCCCACCTGAACTGCCTTCTCTTGTCTAAGTCAACCAATGCTCAGTTCAACAGCCTGGACTTACTGCGAGATGTGAGTTATTGGGGTCAGCAGTGTCTCACCCTCCAGGTCAAGCTCATCGGCAAAGCTGCTGGTCCTGATGAAGGGTCCTGTGTTCACATCTAGAAACACCGGGCTCTTTTTTACTGTGGAAAAAACACGCAGATACCAGTTCAAGCAATAGCATTTGACTGCCGCTCCGCTGGACCTCTGAAATACCATACATTTCAAAAGAACGTTGAAAACAAAAGTTGCTACCAAAATTGCGCATACTGCAGAATTCAAGCAAAATTTTATCTCTTTCTCTGCCCAAAGCATTTGAAATTCTGGTGAAGATTAATACTAATATTTTATTCCTTTTTTTTTCTTTTGTTCATACTCCTGATACACTAGAACGTTCAGAATCTATATGATGGAGGGCTTCATGCATTATTAAGAAACAACATGCTGGTTCCCTTTCACACTAAGGCATGAAGACACCTCATCCTCGGGCTCAGAATCAGGACAGGTGGCAAGATCTCCAGTTCATCCTAGACGAGGTTCTTACTGGGAAGGTTGATTCACAAAACTTCAAAGTTTTACTGGCAGAGTTACTTGCAGATCATCACTTTCACTGATCCAAGAAATCAGGGAGGGTGTTACAGCTTTCATCTTTAAACTCAGGCTCTGAAATTCTGTCAGACACTAACATTAGAAACACCAAGTGCTTTTTCCAACATGGCTCTAACATTTGTTAGAGAAGCCACAACATTTGCATATAAACAAAACCACTGGTGTGGTTTACATAACTGTAAATGAATTTACAGAAAATAAAACTTGGTAACATTCCATATAAATCATAGGTAATTGTGACAAATCCACAGAAATCTTTGTCCAACTGGCTGGAATATTCAATAAAACAATTATGATGTCGTAATTTATGAAAATTCTACTGTATTAAATTAAATATTTTACAATAAAGCAGTAAATAATGCCCTGCCAAAAAGCCACACAAAACCTAAAGAAATACAACAGAAATAGATAAAATAAATGTAGCTGATATTTTCTGAGAATAGAAGTGGGAATATGAAGAAATTATTATTTTCTTTTAATACAACCATTTTACTCAGGCAATTAGGTATTTTCATATGACAGAAGTGGATTTAAATTTAAATTTAAAAAAAAGGAAAAACAAAACAAAAAACCCCAAACAAACCAAACAGAACAGAAAGTATTATTTCATCATTAAGCACATGGCTGTCCAAAACTACAAAAGGAAAGTCTCTGTCCTCCAGAAGTTGTAATAGGAAAGGATGACCTCTGAAATCACAGCTTAAAATAAATAAAAATAATAATAGTAATAAATAAATAAGATGACTGCTAGGAGATCTATTTATTACAAGCAGGAACCATTTGTAGCACTTAAAAATTAAAATTTTGTAGTAAGTTTTAGCAAGCATTAATTTCTAGTTTTGCTTTTAGTATCATACTAATAGTAGCATACTTTTAAATCTCTTTGCTGTAGCCATCATTCAACAAAAAAGGCTGTGAAACCAGCAAAATAATTCTAGATAAAGATGTGCAGTGAAATGTCTTTCAAATAGACTTCTTTGGGCTTTCACTAAATTAATATTCACTGCTTTCATTTCTACAAGACATAAAAGAAACTTTCCTAGTTTCCAGCAAATAAGAACTCAAAAATGTTTTTGTTTTCCTGATGGTAAGTGATAAAAACTGCTGCACCTAAAGCCATGTAAAGGGTCTGCTGAACACTCACTAGACTGGGCTCATGAGAGACACAGCACACTCCGTACACAAGTGCATCTGCAGGAACAGGGATTCTTGGATCAGTCACAGCTACTGCTTTTCAGTTTCATGAGAGGGGAAAGGAGGACTGGCACAATGAAAAAAAGAACCAGAAGGCTGGGCCTCAGCCTATTTGAAAGAATTCTTGTGTGAGCACACAAAGAGCAGGAGCTGATTAATATGAGGCAAACATGGTATCTCTTTCCCTCTGTTTTAAAAATTTCTGAGATCATCATAACTAAGAAAAGAGCATGGCCTTAATGAGAATTTCTCTGCCTCACAGTGCCTTGAAGCAGGGCTCAAGCAGAACAACAGGGAGCTCACTTTTTTACTTATAAAAAATAAATTCATAGCCATTAGACTTCGGGCAAGTTTTTCTTAAAAGGCAGTGTAAAAAAAATACAAAAGAAAGACAACTTCCAAATAGGAAGGCTAAAGAGAAAAAAAAAAAGATGACACTTTAGACACTAGTTTTCAGCAGGTAATAATGGGTGAATTTAAACATTTGCAATTTACAACGCGAACAACGTCCAAACTCAAAATTCTACTGAAACACCTCTTTTTAGAAACCAGCTCTATAATTTTTTGTGCCACAGCAGAGAGCTCCAGACAGAGCATTGCAAAGATGTAGTAATTAACAAAGGTGATGAAATATGATGAAACAATGAAATATTATGAGCTTTACCTGGAGAGGAAGGAGCGCTGGAAGACTGCTGGTCTGCGGAAAAGGATGGCCAGGAGCGCTGACAATCTGAGTCAGAGTGAAGATGTATATGAAACAGAGATAGGAGAGGAGAAAAAAACCACAAGAGGGGAAGAAAAAAAAAAAAAAAAAAAAAAAAAAAAAAAAAAAAAAAAAAAAGCTAAAAAAGCTGCAGGCAGACAGCTGAGGTGATGCAGGCATACCTAAAATTTAGTACATTCTACCTAACACAAAATTAAAAAGACTGTGGAAAACAAGTGTATGAAACTGTACAAGAGTGCATTATACATTGGCAGAATGTTCAGTTGCCACTGTGAAGGAGTCATTTCTTCTCCAATCCCGTTTTTCATGGCAGTGTCAACTACTGCAAGATACTCCTCCCTACAGGCCAGTCTCTGTTTGCCCCTTTCCTCCAGACTTCAGTGTTTCTCAAGTCTTTCCCTTTCCTAAGTGTCCAAGCTCCCCCTGGGGGGTCAGAGCCTTCTTGCTCTGGTTCACACTGTTCACAGAGCAGCTCTCTCCTGGTCAGATTTCAGTGCTGCCAGGTGAACGGGGCAGTTTGGACACCCACGTTTGAAGCTTCCAAACACATCCCATAAAAAGTTTTTGAAACTGCCCACTTCAACCATATAGAACAAGTGACTGCCTCACACTGAATTTCTTGGGGAAATGTTTCAGGCAAGCAAGAGGAGTCCGTGATGAGAAAGAGTCTCAGCAAAACATAATCTTTACATTATGTTTAGTTGTTTTGAATAGCATTATGGTATTAATAATTATGTCATTAAGAACTGCCTGTGAATTCACTTGGACAGACTGACATTTTTCAGGAATGGTGCTTTAGTTTTATGCAATGAGAAAAACTCCGAAAATAAAAATGTATTGGCGTAAAAAAGAAAATCTGAAAAAAACCCCACATTTTGCAAGTGTTCTCTCAGCGCTATGCACCTTGTCCTGGTTCCATCCAGGACGGGGTTAATTTTTGCAGTAGCCAGGATGGGCCACGGATCCTCTGGTTTTTGCTGAACTGATGATGCCAGGATAAAGAAAGGAGGGAGAAAAAGCTGGAAATCTCTGGTTGCACAGAGACACTGGCGGGAAAACCAGATGAGGGATCCAGGAGTATGAAGACTGAAGTATAAGTGGGCAGCCCAAAAATTTATTGAATGTGAGAAAGCAGGATATGGATATGTTACTAGAGGCTTTCTGAAGACCAGATTAAAGCTGAATGAGTATCCTTTATCCCTGTACTTTCTAGTTTCTTCCTTCTGAGCTTTTGATTTGGTAGCTCCAGTTTTCTGTGTAGCTAATCTTTTTCACAGCAGGTAAAATAACACCCTCCCCTCTTTCTTTGAGCTGCTGTGAGGACAGTGTTAGATAACCTCTCAGGTCCACTGAGCTCTGGCTGCCTGCCTGGGACACAGAAACTGAACCCAGAGGAGCTGGCAAAGCTCCTCTGACATTTCCCCAAGATGAAGGAATTTCTTGTTCACATAAAACAGGTGATTTATTTGGTGGCTATCACTGCCCTCCTAATCTTGGTCCACTGCCAACAGAGATGCACCTCTTGGAATAGTGAAAACTGGAAAAATCAAGGATTGATCAGGGAAGTCAAGGAGATTCAGTTTGGTTTTGCTGTTTTAACACCTCAATTTCACCTGTGTCCCCTGTGGGTTCAGGGGTGAAACTGAACCTTGCCATTTCAGTCAATTTAATCCAAGCCTGAGCATCCTTGCACCCAATTACTGGAAGGAAGCCTCTGTTGTCTGTAGTGGTTTCAGAGCAGAAAACTTACAGGAGGCTCATAGCACTCTCACTAAATCACAGAGGTCTTTTGCCCAGACCTTGTTCTAATCCTACTGTCTTTGGGGAACACTCAATTGTGAAGAAATTGCCTAAGTAAGCACATTAGAAACGACGCAAGACTACGTGGCTGCTTAAGTGATCACAGAATCCAGACAAACAGTAAAATAAATTATTTAATTTATGGGTCCCCATCTGTTCACAAATATCTACAGCACATTTTTACAGGAACAGATGCATGTACTTCAGAATGCATAACACTGGGGAAGTCAAATCTGAAGGTTTTCTCCCATCCTAATATAGTTATTTAGAAATTAATTCACATCATATGCTTACATAACTACCTGATTAATTATATTTTATTTATTAGAAAATTATCTTTTTCTATTGGTTATACATGAGCAATTTTTCTCAAGTATAAAAAACCATTAGAGGTCATCTACTTATACAAATGAGAGTTCACTTTTCTCTTTGTAATGAGACTGGGTGCAGTTGTGACTACAAGTGTGAGAACGTACATTTTCTGTCTGCCTAGATCTCCTTGGCTGCAAAAGATGTCTTGAAATTATATGGCACTAGACACACATGAAAAGCACTGCAAACATTACACTGTCATAAGCTGGCATGCCATAAATATAATTATTTTCCTCAACTTACCAAGCAATTTTAACATTCCTGTTTGTCCTGTATACTTGTAACAGTTTATAGAGGAGAACACAGATAAAAAAGAAAAAAGATAAGTGTCAGAAGAAATGAGAGAAAATTTTTTTACTGAAAGCTAAAGAGCTGATTTTTGAAATGACAGTAATAGGCTACCATCAAATTGTAGGCATTACCCTTAATCAGCTCAGAAATTTAGTGGTAAAAGGTTGGACTTTACAACTCTAAGCATCTGTAAGTTTCTGTCATTTGATTGTTTTGAAGAAAGGTTCCGTACTTGAATTTTGAGAGACACACTTAGAGCTCAGTACTTGTCCACCTTTTAGCAGCTATGTCATTTCTACCACCAGATGCAATTTGCTACCATTCCTTAGAAGAGGACAAGAAAGAGTGGAAAAGCATGGATGATGCAGAACAACAAAACACAAGCACACCAAAAAATTACACAGAAGGCAAGACTTTCTGCTTGAACTAAAATATGCCCAATGCTAGCCCACATTGCTGTCTTATTTTAAAGCCCATTAAATTTATTCATGTCAGCCAAATTTTTGGGTAGAAAAAACACAAGTCCTTAAGGTATCTGTGATATATGCTTTGAAATAAATTTGTGTTTCAAGCGTGTTATATGTTATAAAATAAAACTGTGTTACAAATTAGGGTTTCCAAAAATTGTGAAGATGTTTCTGGCTGCCGAAACTCATTTGCAATGGTAAGAATTCCAGACAATTGCAGGGCAAAGTCCAAATTTACAACAGAAAAGGACTGGACAGGACATGCCTCATCCATCAGGGGTGTGTCCAGTACTTCTCTGGTGATCCACACCTGATATGGATCTAGGAGAGGGGAACCCGGAGATGTCATGTATCAGCATCCCAATGGCAAGTTCTGGAACCCAATTCAAGCCCTCGACTTTGCCAGGAAAGGCATTCAAAAACCAAGCAGCAAGAGAAAGAAAGTATATGAATATGCACAGTAGACAAAAGCTAATAGTAAAATTGCGTCAAGGAAGAAAAACTGTATAAAAACTGCTCCCTGAACCTAGGAGTTTGTGAACGGGGAGGGATTGGTTCATTTGTGGCCGTCCCTGCGTTCACCCAACCTCGATACCCGACCCAGGATCGGGGTTGTCTCTTCTATTGTGGCTCTCCCAGATTGCTTTTAAATGGCGAAATAAAATTACTTTATATTAAATTGGCTACGTATCCTCTATAACAGTATCTATAATCAATAAAACACACCTTAAAAATTAAAATTGGTCTTGTTGCCAAAATTTGAGCAATACATGAAACACTTCCAATAAACGTACATTTATAAAAATGCCACATTGTAAATTCAGAGTAATTCTGGAAGTTCAGTACAGCAAAAGTAAATATAAATAAGCTATTGATCATAAGGTGATTATCAATGTTCTATCTTCTTTTTCTTCATACTGTATCATTTCGTGCAGTGACATTTAATACAGATGGATCCACATTTATCTTAAGTACTTCTGCTTTCAAAACTTGATTCACAGCCTACTGCACTGAACAGATGGCATGAGCACATGATGGTTTCACGTAGCAGATGACTTTTGGGGCAGCCAAGGCACACCAATCCTTTTTGGTTCAGGTACAAGCACAATAGTAACACATCCTGGGTAAATTTCACATGGAAAAGCTGACAGCTAATCCCTGTAATTTCAATTAATTGCAGCATTGGGGAATGTATGCACTAGCCTAAGAGTCACTAGCTCTTCCATGAGGCAGAAATGAGAAATTATTTAGTTTTTCTGCAGTGGAGCATGCTCATTAAAGCAATAGTTAAATCTCACCCAGACAAGCCAGCAACCAAAGGCAAAAAAGCAAAGTATCCTCGCATTACAATGACAAGAGCTTGCTCTTTCCTTCTTCACTACAGATACTAAAAAGGACCTGTATGCAAATCTAATCACAGAACTCATAACAGTTACTGGCATTTTATAATGGAGCTTCTTACCAGAATTTTCAAATGGTTCAAAACTGAAATCAGGTTTCCTGTCCTCTGCCACGTGGTCGTAAGTGATGTGTGGTATAGCCAACATCCTGTCCGGAGAAGAAGGCCCATTGTCCTTATCTAACTTAAACTTCTTCTTTTTAACCTGAAAAACCCACATAAATTAAATTACTCAAACCAAGTCACATGAAGTTGTCTCTTCAGTGACTTCTTCAATAATAACAGTCCCCAATGAGCTATAACCAATTAAAAGAGTGCCTGAATTACATTTTCATGATCCTACACTGTGTTTCTCATTATGTTGCCTTCTCATCCTGCCAAAACTGGCTAATCACTAGATTTCTGCACATTGTCATTTCCAAATCCCTTGCCTGCAGTAAAAAAAGAAAATCTGCTAGTTATGCAGCAGCTTATATAAATCAAAGTGTTCTAGAATATCTTTATCATTTTATGGATGCAATAAATCGCACCTTCAGAGCAAAGCCAGTGGATATATTGCTACTGAACTCAGGTGAACCTTAGCGATACAAAAGGTTTTGCACAACATCCTCTCCTTCTAGCTTGAGACTCCTGTGCAACATTCTTACAATACAGAGGATGGTGTACCATATAATCTAAAGATTTTGACAAAGGGTTTTTTGTTGTTGTATTTAAAATGAAAAAAATTCTGAACTTAGGGAATCTGTTGATATGACAATATTGCCGTATGTAGGTACAAGAAGCCGTTACCATGAAAGCTTAGAAAATCACAAAATCAATAGCTGAGAGAAAGAGAAGTTTTGTTGGGCTGTGTTTGTTTGTTTTAATCAAGTAAAAATTACTAATTTGGAACTGGTGATTTTCCTTTTCCTTTGACCTTTCCTTATAGTTTTCCAAACAGCCATGGTAAGTAACTGACTGATGTGCCTGAGTTAGATCATTATTACTCTTTCCCAAACCCTTAGATCCACCAAAAAAGTCAAGCTTAGGGGAACTCAGCAAAAAAAAATTTATAAAATTATAAACTTCTAGTTTATAATGTTTACACACTGAAACAATCAAAACTGAAATGTAAATCAAAAATTGAAACCAAGTAATAATCTGTAAAACAAGTGGAACGAATAACCTCTAGCAAGTACAAAAACTCAATCTAATTTAAAATGTTTAAATTACTATAATGCAAAACATTAGTTATTGATACCATCACCGATTTCTTTGGTTTTGGACTGGGCGACAGCAAATGATAATTCCTGGCAGGTTTTCGAATGTATATTTTCCATGTAGAAGAGTCTGGGTTTTCTGCAGCATAGCATCTCCATGCAGTCTGGAACAAATTTTTCAAGCAACAGAATAATTAATCAATCAGATCAGTGGCTCACTGTACAGCACAGTTACTTCCAAGCAACACGTCACTCATTCTCCATTTAATGATATTATTGAATTTGCCCTCTGGAAGCAAACTCAGCATGGTTTAGAATCCTTACTTAGTAAATAGAAACCACATATTTAGAACTGGGGAAACTACACACAAAGATCAGTCTTTTCAAGTGCAACTTTTATTCTCAGAAGCAACAAACAAATAATGAGAGAGAACTCTAAACCAGACTCAAAAAAAGGTCAAAATTTCATGTTCTGCCTCAATTTCCTACCAGAATTTAGGCATTTTGCCTATTGCATCCTGTGTTATAGGCCCCTGCTCATAAAAAGACAAAGATTGTTCTTTCGTGCCTCACAGAAATACTATCAGAAAAAAAATGGAACTGTGATGTGGTCAGCAGGGCTATGTTCACACAAAGAAATGAAACTGAGGGCACAACAGAATAGTACCACTGGTTAACCAGGAGCCAAAATCCAAACCCAGTCCTCCTTCTTACCAACTATCAATGACTGAAGTCCCATGTTCTAAGGCAAAAAGGAGGAAAAGCAGGGCTAAGAAACAAGACCAACAAGAAAACACTACTGCATTCTCTCTTAACTGTCTAAATATTAGAATTAATTAAAAATTAGTCTCCAAATCTTAAAGGTAGATCCTCACTTATTACATGAAGAAAGGACACACTTATACACAAACAATCTAAAGTAGGGAAGGCCAGAAAACCCTAGATGAAAGAAACAAAGCAAGATAGAATGAGAGAGGAAAACAGACAGCAGTTGGAAAGCAAAGGAAAAGACAATCACCATATAAATCCCTCCATGATTAATAGAATAGTGGAAGAAACAAATCACCTCTAGAAGAAAGCAAGAAGGAATACAAGGAAAGAAATTAGTCATCTGGACTGCTCTCTTGTCTCGTACCTATTTTGTAAATACCTTGGTTTAAGAACAATCTTTTTATAAGTAATTTGTAGAGCACTTACTGAATTGGGCTTTCAGAAGTCTGAGACTATTAGTAAATCATAATTACAACTATTAAGAACAGGTACACAGCAACTCATTTTCTGTCCTCTACTCCTCCTTAATATTTCTGATGGAGCCAAGTACAACATTCTGGACACGCAGTCTCGGGCTTCCCAATAATTTGGTGTTCATTTCCCAAAAGAATCAGTGGGAACATTAAAAAAATCCATTCTTACAAAACCATACCATACGAGTCTCAAGATTTTTAGCTAATCTCTGGCTATAACCAGGGTCTTTTTCACATTAACTCTGGGACTGTTTAGTTTCAAGCATAAACTCTACAGTTAGCTACTGCTTCTATAAATATCCTGACCTGGAAACCCACATTTGCTCATGAAGCTAGAGAAATAACTCATATGAGAATGAAAAAATGATACGGTACACATCAAGTTTCCTTTTAAATTTGATCTCGGTGCTTCTAAAGCTATGTGCAGGTTACTTGACTAGAAGGAGGAAATGCTAGAAAAACCTAGAATCAATCCACGTTAATTCTTCTCCAGGGTGCAACGCTGCCTCCAATGAAGTAAAGGATAAAAATCTCCTTAACCATGCTGACACTGATCGGCAATTGCATTTATAAACACGGGGACCAATATTTTCTTGCCTGTCAATTATCCTACATGAAAAGACTGATTTCACAGAATCCCAGTGGTTCCCAGCCACCTATTCTATAGCTGAAAAGTCCAAACAATGTTTTCCCATTTAAGATTCTGACTTATTTCTACTAAAGCTGAGATTTTAAAGAATTTAGTAGTCCCAGCTGAAGCATATTTGACATTTGTCTTTATAAGCAACAATGTATTTTTTAAAAGCACATTTCTACATGAAGCCTCCTCTTTGTACTTTCATTACTACAAGCATAACTTTTCACAACATTTTCCCCAGGTAAATTGTTTAATAACTACAGGATAATTTTCAGTTTTGATTTTAACCAGCTGAATTAAAGTTTACACTGATGTGGGAGCATACTTTTCTGCACATTAGTTTACATTAAAGATTGGATTTCCAAAACTTACATCTGTAACTCCTGTACAGTTTTTAACGAAAATCAGGGAGGGAAAAACTGCCAAGAGCTTGGGAGGAAAAAAAAAAAAAAAAAAAAAAAAAAAAAAAAAAAAAAAAGAAAGAAAGAAAAAAAATCCAAACCAACAAAACAAAACAAACCAACAAAACAAAAAACCCCTACTATAAATGGAAAGAAATTATAGTATGCAATATGCAAGAACTCAGTACCTGTATAAGTGAGGCAGCAGCTGGAATCTGACGGTTGAAATGCTTCTGTCTTTGTTTCTGTTGTACCTTTAGGGCAAAGCCTGAACCAAGAATTCCCTGTAGAAAAAAACAAGCCTTTTTTCTTTTTTTTTCTTTTCTCTTTTTGGTAAGAGTGGAGGGAGAGAACCACACATAAAATTGCCAAATTATGTTGTGTTAATATAATTTTATTCAGCATAATAAAACCCAACTAATTATTTAGAGGAAATTACTTAATACAGTGAAATTTTTAGTCTCAATTATTATTACTTGCTGAAGCAAACTTTGAATGCTATCATACCCTGATGTAAAGCCTGAAGGACTCTGACCCGTAAAAGGAAATAGAAATTACATTTCATACCCTCTGAAAGTCTCACAAAGGCTTGTGTAGGGGAATGACAGAATGGGGGGGGGGGAATCAAACTGATAGGCTTAAATATATTTTTATGAGAAATAAAGCTTTGGCAAGGCATGATAAGCCAAGGCTTTGGTAAGCCACTAGACTTTTTAACTGTGGTATGGTAATTTCTATTTCCATATGTTAATCCTGTTAATCCATGGTGGGAGTGAAGAAAGAGGACGAAGAAGAGAAAAAGTCGTATTTCAAAATAGTCAACTGAGTTGAACACAAAGCCATCTAATTCACTCTCAGGACAAGGGACATGGACTAACGGCACTGGATGGTGTGAAACTTGAACTAGACTTCAAATGCAGTAGAGAAATGAAGTCTAAGTTTAAGTAAAGAGCAAGCCAGTTATGTGGTCATTTGCACAGGTATAGGCATATTTAACACAAGTCTCAGTAACAGGTGAAAATGAAATCATTTATAAATCAGCTTACATGATTACACCTACTCAATTCTTTTTCTACATATACTAGAAGGCACCAGAGCAGCCAGGGATCTTGACTCAACCTCTAAGAACTCTATTAATCATTAAATATTTTGAAAGGAACACAAAATGCCCTTCCTATTATGTTCATTTAGTAAAGATCAAAGAAAGGATGATGTTCAAACACCACATATTTGGGAAGTGAGGGATCATTGCCTGATCCAGAACCCACACCAGACGCGCATAGCCACTACAAACCCTTTTGACTGTGATGTCAGCCAGATCCTCTTACTTAAAAACACCAACAAGAAAGCCTGCAATAGAGCTTCAAACCCCGAATTCCCCCTTGGGCCAACTCACAGGAACAACCTCATTCAGTAAGGAAAGTCCCGCCAATAAAGGAGTGATTGGTGTTGTTCTACTACAACAAAGACTAGGGAAATCTGACAGGTAAACATAAAACATGGCTGCGAAGGCACGGCTGCTACGCAATCATTTATAAAACATTTTTGTGGCATTTTAGACTGATTTAAAAAAACCAACCAACTAAAACAAAACCCAAACAAAACAAACACCCCACCACCGACACTCTTCATTCAAAAAAAGTAGGTTTTGGCATTTTCCATACCGATCATTTCACTTATCTGATTTTTCTTCTAAAATAAGAGTGGAAGAGATTAGAATGAGGGGGGAGGAGAAACATATGCTTTAAAGGCAAACTGATGCTGGAGAATTTACACAATAATTCTCCTCTGTAAAAGGAGGAGTAGTTTTAAAGCAGGCAACTAATTTTGGAAGGTCACTGGAACTTTAGTAGCTACTATTTCATGCTGTAAAGAACTTCTGTGATGGTACTGGCATAAATTCTTATCTATTCTGTACCATCTCCACCACTTCCTCATTTGAAGTACACAAACATCTGCTAACAAAACTGCTTGTGTTCCTGAACTGAAAAAATAAACATGTAAACAGAACGCTTCAGGTGGCACAAACATTTTAACAGCACAATTCAGGAGTATTGCCAATTTTGTGGAAAACATACCCTTAATTACCCCAGCATTGAATATTAGGGTTTTCAAACCGCAGTCCAAGTTTTGATGATTTTGAATTGGTAGCCAACTGCCTTGTTTCTTGTTTGAAAGCACTCAAGAACCTGTTTTCAGTGCAAACAAAGTGCCATACCAGCTTTAAGAGGTCAGCTCTAGGTCACTTTTGAAAACAGGCCTTTGTCCATGGACAGATATTAATTTTGTGAAGAACTGCATCAGCCTGCTGATTGCTGTCTTTCTGCCATTGACACCTTTTTGGAAGCTTTTTTAGAAGAATGATGTAAATGAGAATTCTCCATTTCACCTTGGACCTAATCAGTTGAGTAAACTATGAGTAAATGCCTTAACAAAAACAAAACATCACTAAGTCACTACTAAGAAGTAATTAGAAATAATTTCCTTTACACTTCTGAGATAAGCTGGGAAAGTTACTTGAAATTAAGCATCTCTCTCAAACACAAATCCTTCTCAAATCTAGTGTTGCATACAAAAACCACAGCATATTTATTTAGCTAATTCTAGAAGTTCTTTTGTTTCTACAAGCTACATAAATTTCAGCTGCAATACAGAAGCTTAATACAAAGCTTACACAACACCAGGTTAAATGAAAGGTAAAAGAATCAATAACAAAATTTCCTTCTGATAACTAATGAATCAACATCAAATTGTCACAAAAGTACAAGATAACCTACCGCAGGCAGTGCAAAAAATGAGATTGCAAACACTGAGAAACAAGATGCAATTGTCTTTCCTATCCAGGTCTGTGGCACTTTATCTCCATAGCCAATAGTTGTAACAGTCACCTGCAAAGAGAAATAAAGAGGGCATTACAGCAAGTATTAAAATGGCACTTTGGGCTTGTTTCTCTCTCTTCCTTTTTTTATTTATTTCAAAGAAGCATTAGCTGCATTCCTAACCTTCCCACTGTCAGCCCATGTGACACTAACGAAGGTTAACTCTTCCTTCCAGGTTTGCTTCCCCACCAAATACCGAATGGAAAAACATACAGGAAACTAAATTACAACAAAATAGGTGTTTAAAATCTTGCAAAGTAAAACCATTAATTTAATTCTTCATGGCTGAGGCAACTGTGCAGCATATGAAGTTACTGGGATAGCGGTTGCCTGCCCACGTCACACGGTTTCCTCAGAGAAAGGCTGCCAAATCACCAGTTCTGGACTGGTGAATTGGTTTGTGAGCAGGAGATATTTGCTGACAGTATTGTAGGAGTGCTGCATGGAAGGAGCACACCAACTGTAACCAGGCACCATGACTGCAGTCAGGCATGGAGCGTCCCAGAGATAACATTGGTATAAATAGCAAGAGAAGCTGAAAATTTTCCATGCAGTAAAGACCCTGAAAACAGTCTAATGAATCACCAATTCATATAAAACACTAAGAGCAGGAACAGATGATTTAAAGCACGCATGCAGGAAACATCTGTTGAGTTTGCCCTTCAGAACACTGAAGTAAAGATTACCACCACAGTGATGTAGCATAACAAGGCTTAATAAGCCATTATTTGCTTGAGCTCAAGGGAAGAATGTATTTGTTTGAAGGAGAAGGATACATTTGGCATCTGAGAGCAATTTAAATTCACCATGTCACCACTATGTCACCAGCTATTTCTGAACTTTGTAAGTTAGAGAGATTTTTATCTGTGACTTTGAGGAAGGCTAACCAGAGCAAATCAGAGCATGGGAAACCACGTGGAGTCCTCAAGCAGCTCAGTTGTTGGCTGGTCAGACTTTCTTCTGACACTGTGGGCTTCAGCTGCCTGGGACACAGAGGTTGGTCCCACAGTCATACACACAGGCCATCCCCACCTTGTCCTGAACTTGTCCACCCTCTAAGCAAAGTCATGGTGTGCCAGTCAAACACATGACAAAAGGAGCAGCTTGAGGTGCTGAAGTTTGTCACAAGGTTCTTGCCAGTTTCTGATCCTCAAAACATTCAAGTATTGGTTTTTAATTTTTAATGCCAGTTTTTAAAATGTGGCCTTTTTCCAAAACTGTTTCCCACTCCACAGAAGCATTGTAAGGGTTAGCTAATGACCCACTTTTGCCTGTATGCCTGAAATTGTTATTAAAATACCACCTTAATTCAGATCCCGATGAGGGATCTGAAGGGTGATGCTATCTCCTTACCTGCATAGGAGGGTGGCGTGAAAAAAAAAAATCCTAAAGTCTAATTACAATTTCACTTTAAAAAATACGGAATAAAAAAGGAAATACAATTATGGGAAAAGTTATGGCCTCCAATGCCTTCTTACAAAGAAGATTATGAGAGAAAATAAAGGTTTATGCTTCCATTTTTGAAAAAAAATATAAATCCTTGTAAGTGAAAACTGTTATCAACTATTTTGTACTACAGTCTTAAAATCACGTTGAAATACACACATTAACCAGAAATGTGAAAAGAAATAGGTGCTTCTGAGCTGACCAAAGTGTAACTGAAGAAGAATTCATATACATCTAAGTATTTGTCCCCCCTTTCCTACCACATCCCTGCCCCTTCCTTCTGAATTGGTTTATATGAATCAACAGTAACATAAAAAAAAAAAAAAAAAATCCTGTGATGGTTGCCTAGGAGGGTATTTTTAAAAAAAAAACCCCACATTTTGGAAATTGGGTTGCAAATCAAAGTATGCATTAACTTTTTCCTCTGCCCTCATAACTCTAAACCATCTACAAATGCATTGTATTCTGAAATTACATTTTCCTTTTCCCCAAAATATACGGTGTTGAAAGCTTACATGCCAAGTTTCTGCCCTAAGTAATTCTTTACAGCTAGATTAAAACTCCCTATAGAGCCCAATACTAATTTTACAGTTGTAAAAGAGGATATTATAATGGAAATACTGACTCAACTGCTACTCTAGCATAGTAAATATGTTGGCATAATGAAATTAAATTGATACAAGAGCTCACAAATTGAACTCCATTCAAAAGCAGCCTGTAAAACAATTGCTTTAATTATGAACAAAATCATATTCATGCACTGACTATTTTAGAACTTTCATCTGATGAATATCACCACAGATGTAGGGACAAAGAATAATGTTGTTCCTATTAAATAAGAATCAAAAGTCTGAAGGGGGAAATATGAAGCAAAAACCCACCCAGAAGGAAGAAATAGTAATGTTCATCAGCACTGAGTACGTAAAGGATTTTATTTTAGGTTATATCAGGCTAAAGTGAGCACAGGAAACTCATCAGGTAAGTGAGGAAGTTCTGTCTATGAAATCCCTGCTGTGTACCTGGAAAAATTTGGATAGTTAAACAGATGCAAAATACAAGAATCTCTTGATGTAGCAACATCTACATCTGTACTTTGCAATTAACAATTTTAAAAGGTTTCTTCACATGTAACCCATAAGAGTACATTGCATGAGAACAAAATGTAGCTGGAGCCACATGTGGAGTTAAAGCTCAGGTAGCTGCAAAGGAAGAGATGCCTTGCAAAAAGCATTTAAAAATATCTTCATCTTTCAACCCTGCTTCAACAATTCCTAAATTAACAGCCCACCCACAAAAAAATCCAAACACATAATCCCTCAAACCGGAATTCTTTAAAAAAAAAGGATGTCACAGGTGTGTCGCTGGTACACTTGACTTGCAAACCACATAGAAACTAAAAATGACACGTCCCCTTCTGTCCAACACTGAAGACAGTGTTCAGCTCTTAACAGCTTTTTTAATTGGGAAGAGGGAAAGGGTTCTGAATAACACAAGTTCCACAAGACCACTTTTCATGACGCTATTTTTTAAAATTTATGTGCAACTATTTTATAAGTTAAGTCAGATTACTTTTAATTTAGAAAAAAAATTTATGCATGTGCAGTTTTGAGTGGAATTTCCTGTGACTCTTCAGCAAAGCCTTCCCCCAACTTTGACTTTCAATTTACATTAAGCACATACTGATGGGCTTTGCTAAATAGGATATTGTTTTGTATATGCTTAGGAGTAAGCAAATGTGTAAATGTCTTGTTGAATTTGGTCCTAAGTGAAAAGGCCTATCTTCTAAGCTGCAATAATTAAAGGAACAAGAAATCCTCAAGTAAAGCTGTTATTTGCAGAAAACTACTTGCTTCAATTCAAAACAAAAGGCACAGAGAAATACCATGCATGGATATATTCAATAATTGCCTTTGGAAATAGTGTTCATGATCAAAGAGACTGTTAGCACAGTTTTTCTGAGGCATGCTTGTTCCAAAGTGAAGGTTGGAAATGATGTATTTATTCAGTGGATATCAAAAGAACTCCTCTCAGTTGCTCTGAGACGGGATTCAAATGAATGCTGAAGGAGAGAGGGAGGGGGAGATAACAACAACAACAACAACAACACAAAAGCCCACAAGGAAACACTAAAACCCACAAAACCCCCAGAGACAGTGAGCAGATAACTCTTTCTGAAGGTGGTCATCTCTGACAGCTTCAATGAGAATCTTTATCTCATTTTTAAGCATTGTTTTATAAATCTTATTTTTAATGTTTTCCTAGTTTTATTGGTCTTGAATCTATATTAGGTCTTTAAAACTGTCAGTCTGGACATGACAGACAATAAAAGCAGACTAATTTTGAATACTGGGACTGGGGAACTGAAAGATGCACCACATTACATTTATTTTACTTGCTTACACTAAACCTGTTTTTGAAAGACGTATAGATATCTGCCACTGGCAGAATTTATACAGCTTGCACTGCATTCAAAAGCAGTAATAACACAGACAACTCTTTATGCCATAAGTTAACTTTAGGTTTCTTCAAGAAGCCCGTAAATGACATGGCAAATAGCTGCAGTCCAGAGTTCTCAATGAAATTCAAATAAAGCCCAGGAGGCCAATTTAAATATGAAAATGGAAAAGCAATATAGACTTATAAATAACAACAATGACAATGAAGAACATTTTATTAAAAGTTATGCACCCTAGGGGTGTGCCTACAGTCAGCAAAGCACAGCAATATGAAAGTACCCAACTCCAGATGCAGTTTAGTTGTGGTAACACAGACCTTTTATATGGTTTACTTCAGCTACATTACATATTCTGTTACTGCTGCCCAAAGAACTTGTTCAGCAGTGTACACATAGACTGAGATAACAAAAAAGCACAGTGCTGGAGAGTGACAAGAGGGGTGTGAAAACACTGTCAAGGGCTTTTTGAAGCATTCTCTACTGTGTCAGGTAAGTGCACTTTGAGAGAAGAGAGAGCACTTATTTATGATGGTGTCTAGAGACAGGAGGTGTGAATTATCCTCTTCTGCAGGTTCAGCTCAGAACAGGTTTTTGTTGACCAGAATCTGTGGTGTTCAAGCAATTCAGAAAATTCTGGCTAAATGTAATTGAAACTTTCAAAATCGAACACTTATTAGACTTTTGTAAGGTTTTTGTATGAGTTTGAGGCCTTTACTAAGAGAATCCCTGTGACTTCCCAGCTATTCATAGAATCATAGAACGGTTTGGGTTGGAGGAAACCTTAAAGACCACCTGAGATGGGCAGGGACATCTTCCACTACCCCAGGTTGCTCAGAGCCTCATCCAGCCTGGCCTTGAACTCTGCCAGGGATGGGACATCCACAGCTGCTCTGGGCTAGCTTCTTCTCTGTCCTAACTTTACAGGGCTTTTTCCTAGCAGAAAGAATGAAGAATATTGCACTATCAAGAAATCAGATATGTATGGACTTGAATCCATCTCAGTTTTGTTCTGTTAAATCTTTTTAGCAGTTAGTGGAAGTGTGTTACAGCTGAACAAGGACACCTAATTCTACTTTTAATATTAAAGAAATTACATTATTCTGTGTTTGTTGAATGCAGTCTCACACTTCGTGTGGCAAGCTGCAACAGAATAGAAGTTATAACACAGAAAAATATTATCATAATTAAACGTATTGATTAAATAAGTTTATTGTAATTAGGAAGACAAAATAAGTGGCATGCCTATTAACTGAACAATAATTCCCTGAAAGGAGACTACTTCAATATCCTGACAGATCGTGTTGCATCTATGGGAGGTTTTACTGTATTTTCAGTAAGCCAATCTGGTCTGTCACATACTTAGTTTTTAATGGCAATGCCAATGTCAGCATGTGTTTTTAAATGCAGCTACATCTGCCACTGTTAATTACTGAGTCATCTGACCACTGTAGTGGAAAATAAAAATGCCATAATGACATGAAAACATTGAACAAAGCTACTCGACAGAAAGCCACTTTCTGGTGCTACACAGTATGTCTTCTGGTCTTAAGAAAGCCTGTATTTTAACCATGGCAGACAGCAAGAAGAAAGAAATCTACAGCAGATCATAGCAGCAAAACAATACAACAAAAACCTGTTGTATTCAAAAAGGGCTACATATGCGTTTCAGCACCAGCAGACCTGCAGTGGATTTGCTCATCAATAGATCTTTCCTTCCTGAAACAGCGAGTGATAGTTTGTAAAGAGAAGACTATATAAGCCCACACACGCACAGGTTTATTCAAAATGTTTCTTTATATATATATTCTTAAATACATATACATATTGCGTTAGTGAAATGGAGGTGTTAGTCCTATCACTACCATACAAAGACTTATTAGTACTATTTTTAACCCCAAAAAAGAGAAACAATGCCTTTTGCTTTAAAGCATAAAAGAAAAAGCTCTAGCAGATCAACACATTTTGAAAGTGCAAGTATGTTATCAGTGATGTCTATGCATTTCAAAAACCTGTAGCACTTACTGATGACAGCTTGTTTGATTAAGCCAATAGAATTAAAGCAGATTAAAAAAGCCATTGCTTGAGTGCTAATGACAAGGAAAAATAGCTTCCAAAAATACCTTTCTTTGAACCGCAATAGGAAACAGAAATGAGAACAATTACAGATGGGAAATCCCGGAACAAAATTGCCAACCTAGTGTTTGTACCATGTGAGAATGAAAGAGGGAATAGTTACTAACAGAAGCAACAAAATTAAAACGTTTATGAAAACATAATCCCAGAACAGAGCTGCCACACTAGTAAGTGCATATAATAAACAAAGAGATACTGTAGTAATTAGTAACTAGTAATACCAGTAAAGGAGAAGTTTACTACCAGGACCAAATATACATCTACACCAAATCTGTAGCACATCAGAAAAAGCTGAAAAATCTCCAAACAAGATGGCTACAATACAGCACAGACAAATGCTATGTAAAAACACTAGCAGCTCCCAAAGCAATATAACCACCTTTGAAGAGTCTTGTGCCTGGACTTCCTATCTATCTTAGATGCTTCTTGCTCCAGAATTAGTCCGTTCTGAATAAACTGGGAATTACAGTCACGGGTCAAATTGCAAAACACAGATAACTGTTTTAAGGAAAAAAAAAAAAAAACAACCCAACACAAAGATAGACAAAGAAAACCTAAACACTATCCCCGTCTCAAAAAAAATGGCCCTCATTTAGCAAGACTCTCACCATCTTAGACGGCTGAATAGTACCATGACAAAGGTAGGAAGAAATAATCGCTGTACCAGTAGGGTAGCCAGGATAAAGAAACAGAACAAGTGTTTCTACATTTTTTTATGCAATGTGATCACTTTAGATCACATAAGACTGTAAACACCAAACATTACGGATCTTTTTCGTAGTGACACCGAATTACAAAACCAGAAAGTGTATTGAAGCAGTAAGCAGCTGTTTCAAAGCGCTGTTCTTACTCCATGCTTGCTTGAGTTTTACTCCACACTGGACAGTGTTAACACGCGAAATTGCTATACTTACTACTCCCCACCACAGAGCATCTGCATAGCTGCCAAACTCTGTTTCTCCAGAATCATTTACAGCATCTTTCTCAGCCAGGTACACAAAATAAGAGGAAAAAATCAGGCCCAGAAATCCAATGTAGAGTGTAGTTATCAGTTCCTGCAAAGAGAATCAAAACAATAGCACTATGATCTCATTGAGGCACTTTTCCTTACAGTGACAGATTATAAAGGATAACTGGACAAGAAAAATGCTATTTCAGCAATTAAAAAATATTGATACTGAGTGCTGGCTGTGCAAATTAACAAAAATCCACTGAGCTCCACAGACAGCACTGAGTTAAAACAACCTCATTACACAGGCCTCATTAACCTTCTGATCACCAAAAAGTAGCTGGGCAACTTTTTCAAACAGTGCCAGACTCAAAACAACTCTGGAATTCAGATACATATTTTGGCAAATATTCGGGCTAGTCTTCAGAAGTCTCATTTTCTGTTGTTGAGTCCAACTACAAGTCAAAATTTGCCGAAGTGGCAGTGAATATAAGGCAGAACAACCACACTCGGTTAAAATAAATGACTACCTGCCTCCACACTAAATATGAGTGATATCAGCAACAGGGCTGAATATATGCTGTTCTGAACATAAAGGCTCTGGCATCAGCTGTGCCATTCCTCAGACTGCCCCAGCTTACCTGTCTGTGTATGAATACCACTGATCCCAGCAGCCTCCAGGTACCACCCTGACGGTCAACGTGCAGCATCCGTAAAATCTGCAGGAAACGGATGCCCCTGGAACACAATTTTCAAATTAATGAAGAGACCAAACACACAAGAGAAGAAACAGAGGTGGAAAAGGGAACTCTAGCTTCCAAAGGACCATTTTAAGAGACACAGAGTATTTTACATTAAGCTTTTGTGTGTCTTTTCATTCCACTCACCCATCTTTTTTCTTGTTTGTTATGAAGACAGTCTGGAGAGATTGTCCAAGGGAAGAACTGACCTTTGTACACATGGCTAGTAAGGATTAACTCAAGGATTCAGGAATTTTGGACACAAATTGTAAATGCTCTAGAAATCTTTCATCAACTCATATTTGACCTGCTCACCAGGATCAGAAACAAAATATGGAACCAGCTAACTGAAGTTCTGATTTCCTTATCTTTGAGGAATTTCATAGGCAATTTGAACCAGACAGTCCAATAATATTTTAAAATATTCTTTTTATGGGAGTCACTTCAATTCTGGAGCATGGCTGCAGCTCGTGAGAACAGCAGAGCAGACTGCCACCCTTTCACCCAGGAAAACCAAGTGGTGTGACATTCCCGAGCACAAGGTGGATTCAGTCCATCAGGAATTCACAGCCACGGACGTTTTATGAAGAGGCAGCTTGAAGATGTCAGAGGTATGAAGCACCAAAGAGTTGCTGTAAAACTGAGCTAAGAAACTAAACTAGGATTTGGGTAGAATCCACCTAGCTGGGGAAAGAGGGAAGGAGAATGAGCTTCTCTATCCTTACTAGCCATAAAAGCATTACAACAAAATTTTATCTCCCCTACACTTCCTAAGATTATGAATACATGATCAGTGATATGCTCTATTACATGACACTGGGCAGTGACTCTCATTTTCTTCCGCAAGAATTGAAACAGGGGATAAATTTAAAAAAAAAGAAGAAATGTCACCTTGCTCAGATAGCACTGCTTTCTTTTATTGCATTTATTACCTGATAGCAGAGGTTGCAAAGACTTGACCTTTAGAGCCCACACAAAGAACTATCATGGAGGCAACAACTACAATTAAATCTGGAAAATAAAAGTCAATTGAAGAAAATTAATTAGCAGAATCTTGCAGTACTTCGGCAAAACTACTAGAACCAAAAATCACATTACTTTAACAAGTTGAACAATCACTCCTAATTAATATTTTTGTTTAAATACCAAGAGATCTCAGTTGTGGCATATTTAAAAAAAAAAAAACAAAAAAACTATCATCAAGTGATATGATGGAAAGGTTGTACTGAGATGGGTCCAAGTTGGCCACAGTCTAGATGAACAAGGAGTTACTGTCAAGCAGCCTGGAATACTTATTAGCTTTAACCCAGGAGGAATTTCAGCAGTTTCCATCTATTCTCTCTTCTCCAATTCTTATTTACTCTCCTGCTTAGACAGGATTTAAATTGACAGAGATTCTGAGGTTTATTTCATATATAAGAAATTTGCCTTGCTATTATTTCATCTGTCCAGGTCTAAGAGGGAGAGAAATTGAAATTAGGGAATGAGTATAATTTAGTTTAAGTCAGTCAGTACTGTACTCTAAAATCTACATGTCTCAGGCCCAGTAAATTTTGGAAAGGAACTCTGTATTTTGGAGTATTAAGTAGTTCTTGATCCATATCTGGGAAAGCAGAACTGAATTTTGCTTTCCAAACTGAATTAATTTGGATGAGGTTTCAGAATGCTTAGTGTTCTAGCAGTCGAGAGAAATGGATCGTGGCCAGAGTGCGAAGATGCAGTCAAAGCCTTTTTACAGCTGCAGTCACACCTGAGATGCAGTTGCTACTTTATATATATATATATATATATATATATATATATATATATATATATATATGTGGATGGATAGCACAGAGGAGCTAAATCAAACTATTTTATAATTGTAAAAATAGCCAGGCATAAACTTTTGTCATTTACATTCATCAAAACTGTAGTTCATGAAAACTGATGTCCTGTACTCAACAATATATAGTATTTCTGAGTAGTGGAAAAATCTGTGTCACAGAACAAGAATTACTATTTTTCCATAACAACACTCCTCTTCCAACGTCTGATTTATTTCGTCCATTTATATTTCAAGTATTTTAGTACAGGACAAGGATCATTACACAGTTCTTTCAATGTTGGCAAACAAAATACAGACTGATTTTGGAATAAGTTTCTTTTGGTGAAACTGTTAATGACAAGCATTCTAAAAAAAACCCCCAATGATTAGTGACATATATGGAATATTTGGATGCAATTTTCAAGAACCCTTAAGTCATTCTAGGAAGCCAACTGAACCCCAAGGGAATTGAGGTGTCCAGCTCCAAATTCATCACTGAAAACCATGTCTTAATTCAACTGATACACAAAGCAACTACAGTGCATATATTGTGCTCTATCCTGCAACACACAGCTCAATCAGAATGCAAAATAAACTCATAATAAACTAGTCAAATGGCTGCTGAGGGAAGACATCTTTGAAAAAATATAATTGCAGCTCTTGTACAGTGTCTGGGATCCTCAGGTCACAGGAGACAGGACTACAGCCAAGCCTTATTCCTGGCAAAGCTTAAGATCACTTCTGAAAAGAAAACACCCTGCTTTTCTGGAAAAACAAACCAAGCTACATTTGTTCTCAAATGACAGTGAATGAATTCCTGAAAGGAAATTCAGATCTACATTCACACTAATGACAAGAGCTCTTGCTCTAACTTGACTTCAACTGCTGCAGAAATGCAGCTTCTAAAAACCTTCAGGGTAAGTTTCCCTCGTTCACATCAACTTTGCAAGCTTTGCATACTCACCAATGATTGAAATAGGCTTCCTAGCAAAACGAAGCCTTCCCCATATTCCAACGTATTTACTGCGGCATCCTGCTGACCATAGCCGAACCACATACTCTGTTCCAAAGAATACCACTAACACAATTTCCTAAAAGAAACACACAGGGATCTAGGTTAATTCTCTACTCTATATATGTCTTTCATCTCTTTTCAGAATGTATTAGAAAGCAATATATAAAATGTAAAATTAGGAAGGTGACAAATATAACAACTCTACCAAAAATTATCTGAAGTAAAACAGAAAAACCTGTAAGAGTAGAGAAAGAAAATATTAGGAGCAAATTGAAATACTTTGATTGCATGTAGTTTGGCTTGTCTACACATACAAAAACAGAAAACCATTCTGTGCAATTCACTTGGCCTAATTCAAATGAAAGATTTCCTGACTGAGCCAAAGAAAACAAGTAGAGTCTGTACTTAGAAGACGAGCATTTTGCTAGCTTATTTCATTTTAGGAAGGTGTGCTTCATGTACCATTTACCAGATCAGCCTTACTTCCCCCTTATTTATACTTCTTCAGTCTTCCTTTAAGCTACATGAATTGAAAAAATGTTTCTAGTATCCATCACCAATATGTCAGTCTCCAGGTACACTGAAGACAAAGTGAGCTCTCTAACACACCTTTCCCATCCTCTTGTCAGCATTTACGGGCTTCAGCAGAAACAGAGATCAGGTCCTGCAGCACTGCTGGTACCAAGCTACTCATAAACAACTCACCCATACTAAGGCATGACTTTGGAAATGCCTCTAAGGTGGCAGATGTCAAAGACACCTGATATTCTTGCTGATTGGACAGAGGTACAGATAGATCTGGAATATCATCAATGTGCAGATAAACCTTGGTTTCCTACAGACTAGATAAGCATGGCATACCCAGCATAGTTTGAGTATCAGGGTGCTGCAATCCTTCCTTATTGGCCAATTCAATTAATAAATGGCCACATTCCCCATCAGAGCCAACAACAAAATATACTTATTGAAATGGTAAGAGTGGCTTGCTATTGGAAACACAATACATGGCATAAACTAAGAGTGCAGCTGAGAAACTAGTCTCAAGATGTCACAGTTACACAGATCAGCGCAGATTAAGAGAATGAGCTCCTTATTTCAAAGTGCGATTTCACATAAAGAGCAACTGCAGAGAACTCAACATGCTGTTGAACATTCTATCCAGCCCTCTCACATGTCTGCAGGGCTCACTGCTGTTCTGCCTAACAAACTGGCAAATGGGACTCAAGATAGCCAGGAAACAGCCCTAGTTTAGTCAAGATGAATGGGAATCATTATCATCTTCAAAAATGCATGGGACATTGCCCTGAATACTGAGCAAAATAATATGGCTGTATACAGGAAAAAGGTTGGGGAAATGTTGACTTTGCTATAATATTTTTGCGGCTCTAAAACAACTTGATGGCATAAGAAACATGTTCAACTCAGGGCAAGAAAATGTTGAAGTTCAACTTTGTTACATTTCTAGCAAAGCTGGAGGATGCTCTAATGCAAAGCTCTAGAACATGAGCCAGGACTCTTTCCCTTAATTTTGGTGTCTCATAACCTGTGCAAGATGTCAGATGCAGTAGAACAGCTATCACAACTGTTGATGGTCACTTGGATTCAAGGTAGATTTTAAAGATATAATAGAACTATCCAGAGCATTGGTTGTAATAAACATAAAGCTCAGACCCTGAAACCCAGCCAAGAATTTCTTCTAGGGCTTCTTGTGAAAGGATCCACCAGAACCTTCCACCATTTTTTTTCTTTAAAATTGAACTATTGTTAAATATTTTCCAATAAATTAAAGACACAGTGAACATCATAAATTGAAAGAAAGTGCATCTGCACCAGGTGCTTTAAGGAAAGCCTGTGTCTTATGACAGAAGCTTCAAATGCAATGAAATTTAGGAAATGTCTAATCTCACTTAGGAACCAAAACTGAATGGGAAAATTATGAGCTCTGCTTGACATGAGGTGCTGTGGAATTGTCACAGAAAATAGAGCAACAGAGAAAATCTTCTCTGATCAGGTGACTGTATTCCATTCACAGACCTCGTCAATAAATCCTAATATCCAAGCGCTCCTCCTTATGCACAGGACTAGTACACTTCCCTTCATTACTACCATGGAGGAAATTCCCTTTACAAAAGACAATTCCAACCACACAGGGAGCAAAAACTGTCCTTGACTGAAAATAGCTCATCTGAGGAAGGGATATATGGCTACACATCATGTGTGACAGCACAGATAATACTGTTCAGATAGCCTCAAAAGCTATTACTAAAAGCAAAAGAAGGAAACAAGTTACCTTGGTAAGCAAAGAAAAACCCAGAGAAAAAGTTCATGTTTTAGCACAATGGCACCACAAACAGCACCGCGACCAGGCACCGCGACCCTGTCAGGATCAGTTTCAATTTCACAAGAGGAAGGTAGGAAGAGAAAGCCTGGACTGTGCTTTAGAGGAGCGAGCGTTCTCCACGCAGGAAATTTGCATGGGAGCTGTGCGTGTATGTTCGCTAAAGCCGCTCCATGGTTCGTCGGCTAACAGGCACACCGGCAAGTATGCAAATGGGGGCTGTCCCAAAGACAATGCGACAGACACGCACTCAATGGTTACTGTCACCCAGCTATTCGCGTGACACGTAGACAAGCCCAGAGAACATTGATTGTCCTATAGACTCCGCTGACTGGAGGGAACGACCAGTCGGCTTACACCAAGACACATTTTTCACTCCTGACGTTTTGATAAAGGCTTATTGACCTAAATGAGACCCAAGTTATTCAGGGAACATCGGGGGTGAAAGTGCACAAGCTGTTCTTCATGGTCATACACAAAAACGCCAGGTATCCATTAGCAACTGGCAAATTCCCCCTCCCCTGCCCATGGCTGTGTGACAGACAAAAGTGGTTTTAATATCTTGTGTTGCATAAATCTAATCAGTAGTCTCCTGGGGGTGGGAGAGGCTGATGACTTTCTGTTTGTGCACTCTTATATCAGTGGGCAGAAACTTGCAGACAAAAATAAAAAAAGTACATTAGAAAATTATGTTCTCCTGAGCTACTAAAACATTCCCTGTACTTTTCTGATGAGCAGCCTAACATGAAATTTACATGCGCTAGAAGAAAATAACTGCCTGAAAAACACAAGTGAGCATGAGAATTAAAGCTCAGTGTAGGAGTTTTCTTAGCTAAAATTACATACACACAAGAACTACACTGTACAAGGACCTATTCAACCCAATGTAACTTAATAGCAATCTCCCTTCTACAAGGTGAAAACAGAACTACAACACTGGGATTAAAAACTTACGTGGCATAAAGAGCCCTCTAAGATGTGACAGTCATGTACATTCACACTATGGGCATATAAGGGCTGTCTTACTTAAGAAAATATACTTTTTCGCCTTTAATTATTGATTTCTACATGGTACCCTCACTTCTGCCATCCTTCCTTTCAGCCCAGGTATACATATTGTGCAATTTTCATGCCTTCTCAGCCACATAATCCCACTAGAGCCAAGTAAAATATGGCATAACTTAATCATCTGGTTACAGTACAGCACTCACCATCCAACAAAGGAACTTAGGCAGGATCAATAAAAATACAGTTGCATATGTATATTTGTGTAAAAACAAATATACCCGTGCTATCTGCCAGTACAGTCCATACCTCCAGAGTTCCCAGGGTATTTTGCTAATAAATGAATCTTGAAAAGCCCTTCTTTTACTTCTTGATCCCCACTGGATTGAAAGAGCTACAGTCCTCTGATGGGAGGCATCCAATACCTGCATTGTGAAATAAAGTAGCGACTCCAAAAGGAATGACAGGGTCCTAGAACTTAACTGAAAGATATGTTTTTAAGCTACTAATAACTTGGGGGGGGGAAAAAAAAAAACAAAAAACACAAACACAAAAAACCTGACAAAAATGGATCATGACACCCAAACAACAGCTATTTAACAGATACAGAAATTGTCTCTGGAGGCTAAGAATGCATCTGTACAGAGAATATATTGCCTGAGGTTCTGCCTCTAGACCTCAAAACTATAACTGGTGGTGGAGCATCACAGACATTCAGTCAACCATTTGAAGTGGGCGGCCTATATGAGGTCATCTGAAATCTATTATGAACAAAAATGACTTTACTCAGACTCTAGACTTTTTTCAACACAGTCCATAAATATAAGAGAGGTAAAACACACATTCTGGGAGGAAGGAGGCAAAGCATACCATTATGTTATTCTGACTGGCTATAAAATACCCCAAACTGAAGACTATATGCAGCTTATTGCATCTCCCATAGAGGAGTCGGCCCTTAGAGGGAGGAGAGATGACAGGTGCAGGAAGATGAGGCATTGGTGAGGACAGCTTTAAAACTCGTAAGTACACATTTCTTGTACTGAAGAATTTCCTTCCATCTCAACCTCTTACTAGGAATACAATTTTTACCCACGTCTGCCGTGTCACAAGTTCTATTACATTACCCTCATAGGAGAGGTAAATCGCATTATTTCCCCAATTCTATCAAATCTGGCTACAAGGACTCATGTTCATTCCCATGAATTTCTTTAAACAATGAAATAATCCCTCATGTATCTTATACAGGGATTGCATGCCAACAATCATTACTTCAGCTATAAGATGCCTGTGGCACTACTTGCACTGAAACCTAATTTTTAGCTAAGGCAATCGAATATTGCTGCTACAGAGCAGTAAGGTGGAACCTCCTCACAGTTTCAGGCAGCAGTAGTGGTGCAAGGACACAGCCACAAACTTTTTTTCAGAATTATGACAAGCAAGTCTCTGAAGGAGCTGAGAGAGGACAACAGACCTGCTGAGGCTAAAGTAAAGTGACAAAGGGGACACTTGCCATCAGTCAAGGGCTGTGTAGATGGATTGGACAACAAACAAGCTAAGCATCTTAAGCAGGGATGCAACATCTCTCTACTCCTCAAAGTCAAAAAAAAGCAGAAGCATGTCTCTCATATAGAGCAATCACAGACTCTCGGAACAGTTTGAGTTGGAATGAACCTTAAAAGATTACCTAGCTCCAACCCCCCTGCCATGGGCAGGGAACTTTCCACTAGATCAGATTGCTCAAAGCCCCATCCAACCTGGCCTTGAACACTTCCAGGGATGGGGAATCCACAAGCTTCTTTGGGCAAACTGTTCCAGTGCCTCACCATCCTCACAGTAAAGAATTTATTCCTAATATCTGACCTAAACCTGAGCCTTTCAATTTGAAGCCATTCCCCCTTGACCCACCCTCTTGTAAAAAGTCTTCTTCAGCTTTCTTTTAGCTTCCTTTAGGTAATGGAAGGTGCTGTACGGTCTTCCCAGAGCTTTCTCTTCTCCAGGCTGAACAATCCCAGCTCTCAGTCTTGTCTTCACAGGAGAGGCGCTCCAGCCCTCTGATCATCTTTGTGGCAACAGGTTGCATTTACACTGTCAGAAGGGCAGTGCATAAAGCCCAAACACTACAGGCTACGTGGTAATGAGAGATGGAGATGGAGAGAGAGATGGAGTCCACTTCTCAGCACACTGTTCACCTGACACATCAGGGCTCACAAAATGCTTCGGACAGCACTTCTGTATAGCCCAAGCAGGGTATGCAAATTAACAGAAGCAAAGGCAATTGTTTCTTCTAATCTCACCCACTTTGTACAGAGAGGCCCCTCTTTGTTCTATTGAGAAAGGCAGGATTTTTTCCTGAAAGCTGTACTGTGCTTTCTAACATACATAGAACAGCAAAATCAGATGGCCTAGGCAAGCAGACAAAGACTCAATAAAGTAAAAATCCCAACTCGATGAAGTACAAAGAGCAAAAATAGAAAGACAGATGGTTTCTCATATATATAAACACTTACTGAGCATCAGCAAGTCTCAAAAACACTATTTAGGACTGGAGAGTTTTTCCTCCCCTACTTAACCTCCTCACTTCCAAAGAGCTTGTAAATTACACCTTTTCAGAGGAAAACAAACAATGCTACGTTTTTTAAAACACACTTGGTTGTTCCTTTCTTTCAAAAGACAGGTTTCATTTGCTAAAATTCTTTATCTAGCAAATTGGGTACCAAATAATTAAAGTGGCCACAGAATACCAAAACTACGATATCAGTATTGGATTTCTACCTTCAGAGGCCCATAATTAATCCCAAATTACTGGACATCACTAAAGGTTCCTTATCAATGTTTTGATTTAGGATGAAATAATGTTTCCATTAGTGTTCATGTTCTGAAAAAAAGGGATGCTTACTAGGAGACAGAGCTACAACAGTTGATTGTTATGAAGGTTTTTTATTTTCCCTTGATCAGCGCTGAGAGCACAGAACAATAGAACTGGGACCATTAAAGAACACTTCAGGCCTGCAATTTTGGGTTGAAAATTTTCCAAAGGCTCCAAGCAACTAAATCCTATTGAATTTCAATAGGAGTTGGGCACCTAACTCCCTCAGGTGTATTTAAAAAGCCTTTCGCTGATTTCCTTTGCTCTCTTCTCACTAGAGGTTTCAGCCAAACCCAAATGTTGGCAGCTGGAATTTTTCACCAACCCCAAAAGGCCTCAGATGTCAGTGGCGTAACTTTGCACATGAAGGCATGGTCTCAGAGCACGGCTACCTTACAACAACTTTCCACACCGTCACCCCTGCACAAGTCTCTTCATAATGCAGTTGTCTTTAGCTTTTGAACATGGTTGCTGATGATATCCACCAGGAATTTGCAGACATGAATTAAGCTGGGTTTGCACATTTATTTTACAGCACTCGTTTTAATGTGGAGCTCTCCCCCATCACAAAGTATGCTCAAAAAGTAGACTTCAAACCCAAAGTATTTGGCAAGAGAGAGAAAGTGTCAACATGCTAACCCTGATGCAAAAATGATTAAAAATCCCTACTCCTTTCTGTTTATTTCATGAACCTCTTACTCAGGGCTTCATAAAAGTCTCTAGAAGGAATTCATTTAGGACTCTCTCTTTCAAAGTGAAAAAATGCTCTGGCTTCTACCCAGTGCAGCATATGCTTAATTTTATATCTTACTGTATTCAAAAGAACTATTCACCTACACTTCAGATGAAGCACACATAAACACAATTCACAAATATGCAAATTCATTGATTAGTACACACAATATGCTAATACGAGTAGAAGGAACTGCTACCGACTATGGAAAAAAAAAAAAAAAATCAGTGTAAGCCAAGCAAGTTTGTATTTCTGTCTTACAGAGAACTGTCATAATAACACTATTTACACAGTGGCTACTTTCCTTGATCTGAGAATTTTCATCCCGTCAAGTATCTTTTTGCATGCTTTTTATTAAACAACCTTTCTCACTCCTTTTTTTAAAAGCTACTTCATACCCACCATGCCCTACACCAAGCAGCTCATAAGCTTTGCTTTTGCTCCAAAGCCAACATGGAATTTATTGATAGACCTCCGGAAGAGATTGTATGCCTGTTGTTTTCCAGCTACACATGACAGGGCAATAAAAGCCACTGTGTCTCCCAGCAAAGCATATTTCCTTTATACCGTTAGACTACTACTTTACAACACTACTCCATTCTAAGAGAAAATAAATATTGCACAGCATCCGTAAGCAGAGTCATACAAAAGGAAGAATTTGGCCATGATCTGCCTAGCTTAACTTGCAGTAGCTCCACTTTGTACAGTTAGAAGGGAATATAAGAGAAGATGCCATTTTTAAGACGTAATGGTCAAGTTCATCTGCTAGAAAATTTGATAACAGCAACACTTGAAATCTTAGTGGTCTCAGACACAATGCGCTGTTTTTGCTGTTTGAGGCCATATTGTAATAGCATCCAGGAAGCATCAACACATTTTCAAACAGAAATTAGAAGGAGCATTGATAAAAAAAAATTTTTGTTCCAGTGGTTTTGAAAACCCACTACTCACCACCCACATGAATGCTTCAAGACAAGAAGCACTGTGGATGGAAGTACAGATGGATATGCACAGAGACATCATGAGGCTCCCACACCTAGATCCCATGAGCTATTTATTTATAGCCTATTACAACAACTTGTGCCTGCAAAAGCAGATACAGAGTATGCTGAAGAGGACTTCTGTCTGACCTCTCTTGAGCAGTCAAAACACCTCCCCAAGACCCAGCCCTCCCTCCAAGAAGTGAGTTACAGAATGGTCCTGTGTGCTAGCCTTGCTTCAGGATTCTCAGCTCTGGCCTTGCTGCTCTCCTCTATATAGTTTTTGGTTTTACAGGAGTCTTCCTGGCATGTAATGTAATTTCCACAAGTAAGAAGAGCGAGAGGTCACCAAAACCAGGACATTAATTCTGTATTTACTCATGATATCCTCTTCTAGAAGCAGCATGTTTTCAAAGTTCATCCTCCAAAACTAGGATTTCTGGCCTGAGCAGAAAGAAAAATTTGAAAATAAATACATTAATCTGGTCTGGCAGGACAAAGTTCCAGTATAAAGACATCTAGTTCTGAAACAAAATACTTTCACACACCTGGGTGACTGTCACTCGGTTACCAGTATCAAGCTCAGCACTGATAAGGGTTCAAGTGCCATATTTCTGTTTTACGTTCTCATAAACACAACCTGCTTTTGCCTCAACATACTTGAGCTCTCTCCCAGGCCTGCTCAGGGGAATACACATCATGCTCTTCCACACAGCTGCAAAAACAGTCACACACTAAACCTGCAGTCCAGGCACGTAATACTCCTCACATGAAAACACGTGTGCTAGTTTAAGCTAATAAAAAACCTCTCAGATGCCATTTGTACACAACCCATTCAGTCAGCATTTTACAGTTGCCTCTAAAATTTGTGAAGGAGAAGAGGAGAGTTATTTGACATGCAAAATAAATGTAACTGAAGGCAACAAAGTCAGCATTTTCAGCTAAGTGGCAAATATGTTTCACATACTGAAGGCAAGTAGCTTCCTCCCGGTGCCAATTTCCTGTGCCCATTCCAACCAGTGAGTACTGAACAGTTGTGGCTATCATTCAGCACATCAGGATTAGAGCATTCCGAAATGGGAACTTAATTTATACCAACCAAAGCACATGACCAATGCTGTGCAAACTCTCTCCAAAGCTTTGATAGTGTTCCAAAGAGACCAAACTAAACTTACATTTGCAAAATGAAGACATAAGCCAGACCTCTCTGAAGTCGCATACCCCATTAACCAAGCTACCGTTATGTGCAAAGACTTCTATTTTTACATGAATTCATGTTTCTATCAGTTTTAGGTCCAACATAAATAAATGGTGCAGAGGCAGCTCTTTGCAGGATTCAAAATTACCAAAGGAGAACTCTGTGAAACTCCCTTCACTCACTATCACCTTTCCTCTGCTCCTTTCACAAATAAAGGACAAGTGCACTATTCATTGCTGGAAGGAAAAAATTCTTTAAAAAGCCATGGCCTTCTCAGTAGCAGCTGATCTGAGTTTCAAGACATCAAATACTTCAGAAAACTAATGGGCTTTATATGGAATGAATTAAAAAAAAAAAAAAAAAATCAGAACAAAAAACAAGACAAACAAACTACCAAGCTGGTATTTGGCAGAATTCAGCAACACTGTACTCCAAAGCTCTTTGGAAAAGGAAAGACCGTGTAAAAGCAATGCCTTGGACATGTCAAATATAAACACAAGGCTGCACAATACCAAGCAAAAGTCACCTCAGCAAAAGAATCCCCTCTGCAGAGCAGTAGTTGAAGAGTTAAAAACAATTGCTACTTAAAGTAACAGGCACAAGGAGCACTGTTTAGAGACAGATGAGCCTCTTCCGTGCTAGAACATTGGGCAATGAAAGTCAGACTTGGAGCACACTTTAAAATACACATTATTAGAAGAACCAAAGCATTGGTTATGCGCTATAAAGGCATTAACATATCAGAATGTCCGACTGGTAGCAGTAGAGCAGAACTTCATATTATTGCACTCATTTTTCTAAAGCTTGAGGCATAGTTGCTCTCTATGTGAAGTACACTTTAGGTGATTCACAGAAGGATTTTTTTGACGAATAGCAGAATTTTCTAGGCCCTTCTTCCTGATCTGAGATTTACTGTTGCTTAAATTAGTAATTAAAATGAACACATCTTTGTAAACCCACATATTCCAAAGAATTTTTCCCTAGTAAGTGATGAAACAAATGTCAGTCTTACTCCACAGTTAGATGAATTTTGTCAATAATTATAAAACTTTTCTTGTTTTGTGGTTGGGATTTTTTTTAATGTCAAAAGATCATCCAATGTTTTAGTCTACACTTTCTCTGCAGTTTTCAATGCCAGCTCTTTAAAAAAGTTGATTTTCATGTCTGTCCTTCTTAAGCCTCTCAAGATCCCATTAGATGTTAGATGTGATATCAACAAAAAAAAACTTTAAGTCTAACCTTAGGGACACCAAAGCACTTACTGACAAATCAGAGAGCCAAGATTACTCACTGGAACCAAAAATGTGCATCCCACACAAAAATATATGTGTTCAGCAACAGTGGAACTACTGAAAAGTCACACTTGTAGCAGTTGTCTTACAGAAGTGAAGTGAGAAGTTATACTAAAGAAAGGTGAGCCTTTGCTTTAAACATACCCAGCCTCAATATTTACTAACTCACGATGCAAACCACCACTCTGTTTGAGTGGTAACTGAAACATGTGACATTCTTCACATCACACCATTACTGAGAGGTGATAATGTTTTTTCTACTGTAAAAAATTCTTCTGTAGCCATATTTTCTCCGTATGCAAAATAAATAATTACAGGCAAAGTTATTTTCTAAGATGAAGTGAGAGGAAAAAGAGTGGGCATCCTGATGCACAGCCACCAAACAATGACACATGAATAGCGCATGTAAAGCTAAAACAGTTCTGCTAAAAATGACTTTAATGACAACCTCGTGTCTCCCCTTTCCCCAACACATAACACACTCACATTTAACTTTGTCAATCGGTAGTACTTGTTCAGGGTTTAATTCATAACAATTACATTACACTAGAAAGGACTGCCTTGTGTACAATGCGCATTTCCTCAACAGCTGGATAGCCAAAGGAAAATTACTTAGATATGTAGAGTACTTTACAGCTGTGTCCCATAACTGGGTATTTGAACATTTATCAGCTATTGCACTTGGGATAGCAAAGCTGATGACCTGAGTGCATGTTTTTAGTAAGCCCAACTTAATGCTTTCCTCATTAGAAATCTGCTGTTAGCATGGTACATCAGAGAATTCTCCTATCACGTACCACATTATTTGTCCCAAATGGCACACTGATAAAGCCAGAAATGTTGTGCCTACTTATACATCAAGCTTTATGGTGCTCCAAATGTGGTAGAAACTCTCTGGTAGTCCTTTACGTGCAACTCCTTGCACTGCTATGAGAAATCATCTTTGTCTGTTTCAATGTTAAGAGTTACATTAAACATGGATTAATATTTTTTTAAAACACAGAGAACAACAGGGTGAATAAGCCTGGGGAGGGGGAATCTATTGCAAACTGGAGGTATTTGTGTACTAACTTGCTACTGCTTTCCACAGAAATTCCAGCCACATTAGGTTTGGCAGCAATTAAAGAATACTTCTGGAATCCTTAACAACATTCAAGGAGTTCCTTTTAACTTTACTTCATGTTCTGTGGTTCTTTCTACTATTTAAAACAGGGAAAGCAGGGTGTTTTTTTCAACCTTCAACTTGTTTTACTGTTAAAATAAATACAAAGACAATTCAGTCAGAACTCAGGCTCAAAGGAGCCCCACTGAAGTATTTATTCCCCTTTGGGAAGTGAGAAGCTCTTCTTTCGCCCAGGTTATACCTCTTTACTGCTGCTCAGTACATTGTGCAACTCTGCCAGTCAGCCAACACAATCATAGGACCCAATGATAAAAGAAGCTGTTCAGAGTTTTGGCAGGAAGAATACTTCTGACATTTTGTTTTGGGATTAGACTTCAGTCTTGAGGCTTTAACACTAAGCTGCCCATGGCAGATACACAGATCTGATTTCTGACACCTCTTCACTCTATAACTATTTATTCTTGAATAACCCCATCCAAGTCAATGGGATGACAACTGAAACAAGCTGCAATCCATATCAGACAAGCACAGTTGAACCTATCTGTTGAAATGGGAAGATGACACACTTACGCCACTTATATCTGAGTACGGAGCCACACAATCCACAATTTGTGCTTCCTGAAAGGAAAACACTGAAAAAAACCTGCCAGCATGTAGCCAGGCATCAGAAATGCAATTGTACCATATTCCAAACACCAGCTAAACTCTTAAAACCCTCTGCAACCACATGTGATGCATTTTCAAGCACGCTCATACCTACAAAACAATTACACGAACAATATTTATACTGATTAACTAAATTAGCATTAACTGCCAGGCTAGAAAGTGACCTCATGGTGTCAAACTCCAAGTACTTGAACAAGGTAAAAATGCATGCCTTTTTCTCCAATTAAGGGAGATAAATAGCGACGTACAAAGGGAAATCCATGTCAAGTGCCCTAGGCATGTTGAGATGTAAGCAGTTGTGATTTCAGGAGTACCTACCCTTTTCCATGAAGGGACAGCATATATGACTGTCTTTTACTATCTAACCAAATCTAACTAATAGCTAAAAGCTTCAAAAAACCCCAGTCATCCGAGAAGAACTGTTTTGAACTCAGCTTGGAGTAACAGTATAAAAATCAGAGGAAATTTACTGAGGAAATTTACCATAATTTCTCACTTGAGAGAGATATTTGTATGGGGTCTCTATTTTTGGGCTGGTCTCCCTAGAGAGGCCCATGTGATTACCTTGTCTCCAGTTTCCCTCTCAAAACTTCCAAATCCATGAGTTGATCTGGACAGATCAGAAGACCAGGCATGTCAGAGGATATTTAAACTTCCTGAAAATGTTGTAAAAATACCGAGTCCAGTGGAAAAGGAATACCTCCTCTATACCCTGAGAGGAAAGATTTCACGTTAATAACTGCACTGACCAGAATTCCCTGATTTTTATCAACAACCAGCTTCAGGAAGACCTATTGCATGTTTCAACCAAAGCCATTTGGCTTCATAAGAACAAGCAAACAAAATGCAGAGAGGCAAACAACCACCCACCTCAAGACCCCCAAAGCACCCTCGCAACCTTAAGTTCTTCTATAATAATATCATAATTTTTCTCTGATTAAGTTGAATTTCTTCTTATTGATTCCTGTAGCCAGAAATTTAAAACTACAAAACCAAGAGATTTGTTTTTCCATTTCAAGGAAAGTTCATTTGCCATGAAACTCAGTATGAAGTCCAGAGTGGAAAAGGAAAGGCTTCCTTCATGCCATCTTTACCACCACTCACCCACATGCTGCTTCACATTGAAACATGACTGTTTCCAGGTAGGAAATAAAAGCATTTGGGGGAAAAAAAAAAAAATCTGACACTCACTTTCAGTGGTCTAACTCCACAGAGAGAAGTAACTCTTGGTTCATCAGAGCATGAGCTCAGCAGACAAAGAAAACCAAAGAATCTTCATTCAGCATGGTACATGCATTTATCAGGTAGTCAGTCACTTCTTGAATCAACTCAGATTGATTAAACTTCTTTCATTGACTGATTTTAGCGCATCTGGTTTATTAACATCTATATAACCCACCTGGGGCCCTTGAACATCTGCTGCACTTGTCTGATTAGGGAAGCTCAGGCCCCTTCCTTTATTATAATAATTTCTCAGATTTCTGTTAAGGCCTTTAGATGCCCTTTAGATCTTTCTTAAGAACTATGGCAGCTAGCAGCTCTTATTCTCCATAAAATCATTTACTGCTGTTGCCCAGCAGAGCTGAACACACGTCTCTCATTTAACCCCACGTGCTCAAACAGAAATCACGAGCAGGGTTTCTCAAAGACTGACAGGTCTGCTGGTCTTCCATAAACAGAAACATATGGTTCAGGCTCATGCCTGTCCACACATTTTCATTTTCCAGATCACGATAGTCACAACAACCCACTGAGCTCAAGTATTTGTAACCAGGAGTGGGTGTCAGTAGTGGGTGGTGGAAGATCAAGCATTTCTTTGTGCCCCACACAGTTAGGATGTTCCTCTTGGGCCACTTCAAAGACACTTTTCTGCATGCATTATTCTTCTAGCAAAGCTATCATCCACTACAATCGTTCACTGACATATGAAAAATACACAATGATGTTCTAATGTGCAAATGGAAAAAAAATGTTTCCATTCCTCAATTTCCTCCAAATTTCTGAGTGTTACAGAGACAATGGGAGCTGATAAATTTTATGGTAAAGAGGAAAACAACAACAGCCAACATACCCAACCATCATATCCTCAGTATAGTCTCTTCTTATTGGATGCAGAATTTGTTCCACAAAAATCAGTTGGGAATTTTCCTGTCTCATATGCAAGATTATGCTCTGTAATTGGTTTAATTGATGCTAAATAGTTCAATACTTTGACACATATTTAACAGTTATTTTGAGGTTTATTTGTAGCTGCAGAACTGTTCCGATTATTCCTTTTGAAACTATGTAAGGGTTAATTGACCCAAGATTTAGTGAGTGGGAAGTGAGCTTCTTTTAGAGTACAGGCCATAGTATGTTAACACAGACATTATCTCACACTATAAAGAGCTTCCCTAAGATGAAAGGCTTACAGGACTCACTGTATAATAAAAAGAGCTCTTGTAAGCAGAAGAAATAAATATTTAGGAAGAGAAAACTATCTTTGAATTCATAAACCCCACCTCACACTAAGAATCACCTTATATTAGACAGAAACGTCACCACAGGGAAGAGCAGGAGGTGGGGTAACAAGCACAAGCAATAGCCTTCCTTACCAAAATATTTATCTTAAAGTAGTTAGATAATCTTTGACTTTCAAAACTGCTGAACCAGTTGGTTCTATCTCATGTTTGGCATCATACTATTAAACCAAGTCAAAAGTTTCTGTGGTTACTATCAGATGAAATGAGCTAATTTCCCCAGAGAACTGGCTACACTGACCAGATGTCTTTAGCCAGCTACTCCCCAGATCTAGCAGGAGCAGCACATGCAATGCCTGCTCTGTTACTATGGAGACAGGTTTTCCCATCCACTCTGCAGCCGGGCTTATAGTAGCTACCAGCTGTTGTCTCGACTTGTACTCAGTCAGGAGAGACTGAGGGCAGAAAGTGGGAGACGTAGGGCTGAGCTTCTCCCAGCCCCAGATCTCATAAACTTTAACTGCAGCCTCCAGCCACCCTCAATCTTCCCAGCCGCTGCTTGGGCTCGTTGCTATTGTTTAAAGCCGCCTCAGAGGCTTCCTCTGCTGGTTTTGCAGCTTTGCAATGGGTCAGGGGCAGCCCACAGCTGATGGCTGTAGCGTGCTCAATTGCTGGGCTGCAAACTTAAGGATTCCCCAACACACGCTTCCAGCCCGACATTCCCATCAGAATGGTTTATGAGCTTAAATTTAAATCTCCAGCAGAAAACCATTTCAGGTTCCTGACATTATTCTCGCTCCATACTTTCAAAGAAAAACTTTGTGGATTAATGGCTCCATATCCATCCTGCAAGGCTGGTTAATGCCTTCAATCCCCATTGCTTTTTAACTCCTGTGGAACTTTAATCCTTCTCTGACCATGCTGATGAGCTGCAGAGAAACAACGCTGGTCAGGATTTTCATTCTTGCGTGTTCTTTTTGAATGCAGCCAAGTTCAAATGTCTAATTATAACATTGCAGAGTTAATGATCAATTTAACAAAGGCTTTAGAGCATCTTTGAAGTCATAACAACAAGCCAAAGGGGGGTTTAAAACGTTAACTGCGCAGAGAGCCTACGTAGAGAGCTTTCTTAGGATTATCTCTCTCACTTAACAAAGTTGAATACTTGCAGAATACTTCAGCAACCTCATGGCTCGATCCGGTTGCCACATAGCACAGAGCTCCAGCTAGTGTTTATTTTATAGCTCTGAGCAGCACCAATCATTAACCTATTAATTCAAGCATGTTTAATTCAATGTCCTTCAACTACTCAGTCATGCCTATTTGTAACTCTTAAGTAACTCCAGAAAGGTACAGCTTGTCACCACATTTATACCTAACAGGCGCTAATCGCTGAAGTTAGATATACAATGTAAGTAGGGTATATATAAGGATAGTCAGAAGTGATATTCACTGAAACATTTGATATGCAGCCTCTGCTGCTTTGGCTTGAGGCACGCTTTTCTCCACTTATTTCACAGGATGAATCTGCCTTCAGATGTACATAACTCCTGCTGATGTCAGTGTGCTATAAATACACATCAGAGGACGCACTTTGACCTGTTTACTTTTTAATCTGACATATGTAGCCACTCATATTTTGTGTATGTTACGCACCGCTGCCATGCTGAATCAGCACATCCAGAAATAAAAATAAGGGCATGCTCAGCCTACAGCAGGACAGAGAGAGCAGCCAGTCTCCTCCTCGCCTTCCTGTCACAGCAGCCCTGCCAGATAGTATCACCAGGTACACTTTGCAAAGGGCTTTTTGTGTCCCCAGTTCAGGTACCAGACAAGAGTGAAGCTGAAAGGCATTAACCTGCCTTAAGGTTAAGCAAAAGGTTAGGATAACAAAGAGATTACAGATGAGGGGGCAGCCATTCTTGGTCTTCCAAGATCAGCTGAGGGGGGGAAAGACTTCAAAATCTCAGGCTGCCCACAAGATCCCTACCAACACTTTCCTTTGCATTCTACTGAAGAACAGGGCTGCACATGTTTCTTATTGTAACTTGGTGAGGAAAATGTCTCTCCTTTTTGCTGAGGACAGTTTGTAGTGCTGGGCACTCCAAGAAGAACATTTCAGGACTTTAACTAATCAGTAGAACAGCCACCCTGTGGCTTGTGCTGAGGGACAGGGCTGTAATGAAGAACTTTTAGGTACATAGGGACTTACATGTGGGGCTTTATCAACAAAAAACATTTACACATCTTTTTTCCTTAGCGCTGCAGTTACAGACACAATGACTGTATGGTGACACGCAGGATAAGTAAAAGCAGAAAAACTACATCAGGAAAAATCAGTGTTTCCTCCCTAAATCAGGTGGTGCAATCACATTTCCTTTCAGATCTCCTGGGAGCTTACATCTTATTGCTTTCTTCATTTAAACCCAATTTCCTTAGACCTTATCTACACAGCAATTTCCACTTCATGGTGAGTTTGTTCATTACATTCAGGTAGCTGCCCCCACAGCCCTGCCATAGCAAAGGATTAAGGATGCTTGAGACTAAAGATCACTTAAGCTCTGACAAAACGTAAAGCAATAAAGTAGGGAGAACAGTCAGTCTGCATGACACCAAAAAGGCTTTCAATGAACCCCCTAGTGCACCACTGCTGCCACTAAACCTTGAAGCTGGCTTCCCATTTTGGGAGGGGTTTTCACTTAAACTCCAAAGGCTAATCTTTCCAGAGATGATCACGGCACTTATATCTCACAGAAGCAAAGGGATAATTTGTTTTGTTCTATTTCAAAGCAATTTTGCTAGAAAAATCACATGATGAAATGATATTCGGACACTACATCACAACCATGCCTGTACTTCTTTCAAAATGTGCAACACAGATATTGTACTGCAGTGGCAGTACTGAACTGTGTGTATTTAATAAAATGCATCTGCATCCAACAAAGGAGAATGAGGTATCATGCTTCATTGTGCTTTGAAAGCGCAATACTTCATTTAAATCAGCAAAACAGGCAAGTTCATCAGCTCTCCTTAAGACATTTAGGACCCTGAAATCAGGGGGTGCATAACACGGCTCTACATTTTTTAGTAGTATTTTACTGATAGAGTTACACAACAGCTATAAATAAGCATTATATCCTGAGAAAAAGTCTTCACTTTGAAGTATTTCAGTGGTTTAGGAAGTCCTATCCAATCTTCCAAACTGATAAGTACTATGAGCAAAATTCACACACCTGTGAAAAAAGCTGGATTCTTTTAAGCATAAACTGTCAGAAAGATGGTGGTGACAAGACATATGCCTACTGACACTTACATATATCTGAAAGATTCACCCATGCTTTTTAGAGATTTTAGGAGCTTGTGTTTTATTTCAGAAACACAATTAGTGCCTGCATTTGTTCCACCTCACTTTCTGCTCTCAGCTGGAACCCCCATGGCTCCATCCATAAATCTCCGCAGGAGAGGGTCATCTGTGAAAAACACACTGATGCCCTACCTTTGACTCCTCAGCCTCAGGTTAGATGGTGTGTGCTCATACTTGAGCTTCAAGCAAAAACAGCACTCAGGTTCCTGAAAGCTATGAAGTACAAACACGAGAAAAAAAAAAAGGCATACCAAGAAAGAGCTTTGCCATATTACTGTGAGTATGCATTGCATATTCATTGATTTTCTGCCTGGTCCAAGAGCAGGGATAAAAGAAAAGAGTGTATACCAACACTTTATAGGCCGTACAATTCTCATTCTATTGCATTAAGTAAATCTGAGACCAACAAATGTTCAAACCAGTGATTCAGCCTGTGAACAGATGCAGAAGCCAAGGGGACACTGCAGGTGACTGTCTCCCTACTCTTATGGGAACAAATCACACCCAGGGGATGAGCAGGTGAATTTTTGGCTCCACTGATATTCTACAGAAACCATCTCATAGATTCTGGTTCAACAGTTTCTTTTACAGAAAAAAACCACCGCAGAGCAAATCAGCACCTTACAATCCCTTCTCACATTTATACAGCTCAGATCTCAAACACCCCAAAAATTCCGAGAGATTCTTCATTTTTAGGCATTATGTTTTGTGGTGCAACACTTATTTAAAAGCTGCTACTGCTAACTTGTCACTTTTTGCGCCAATTCATCAAGTAGTTTTTGTATCTAGCAGATCACAGCTCTACGTTTTTGGCACAGGAAAGCTCCTTAATGTATTTATACGATGGCAAAGTTCTCTACGTGTTTAAAATCAACAGTTATGTCTTACTCGGTACAGAAGGCACCCTGTCTTGAATAACAATCACTGCAGACCTTACAACTGCAGTAGAAATGACAAGCAACACGACAGTATCTCACAAATATTAGCGGGACAACCTGCAGTTTGACGCTCTTGTATCTGAAGTCTTTAATATTCCCCTGCAGAAGGTTTGCAGTGTACAGGTCCTCCAGACACTAGAAACACTCCCCAAAGCTGAAACCCCTGTCCAAACAGAAATAAGTAGCTAGGTTCAAGATATGTACAATATGTTAGGCAACGTCATCATTTCTCTTGAGCTTTTCCTTAAATTGAGTGCTTGGTTATGTACCTAAATGATGCATTTATTGCCAAATGTGTTTTTAAATACACTTACTAAAAGACATACACATTGCACTACTATAATTCTTGATTAATCACCAGTTTCTAAAACATACATATAACTTAAAATCCACCTGTTTTGATTCATCTAATGCCACGCACAAGACAGAAATAAAACATGTTATTTAAAGCTTTCTGTAACAGTACATTTGTCAACATTACTTGATCAAAGCATTTGCTTTGACTGTGCCATATTTATTTAACTACTTCTACTTATTTTAGCCCATATAAAGAGTTCTGAAGAACATAACCTCAGTAGATGCCAGAAGAACTTAGATTTTAAACATAACCTTACAGTCAAAGAGCAAAATCAAGCTCTAACAACATAAGCAAGCAAAATTCTCTCATGTACACAAACCTTCCCTGTGTGATATTTTTTTTTATTATTTTTTGAAAGATTTAGTGGCAAAACCAGGATCTAATATTTTCTCTTACAATTCAGAAGAAGCCAGTAGAAAAAACTCACGATGCATGGTTGTTGCAATTTGGCAAAAGCTATTTGAATACATTTAAAATTTTTACTTTAGTATTTTATTACCAGAAATTTCACATCAGTTGGTTTTGCCAGCTTCTGTGTGGCTTGTTTTCATGAAGTCAAGTCTTTTAAGATGGGTTGGTTTGGTGTTTAATCTAGTGTGTTTATCTGTTTGCCAGAATCACATTCTCACACTTCAAGGTGTTTTCTGACTTTATTACATAACCTATGGGGTGATTGGACCCTGGCTGGACACCAGGTGCCCACCAAAGCCACTCTATCACTCCCTTCCTCAGCTGGTAAGGGGAGAAAAAATGGATCATAGATCAAGATAAGGACAGGGAGAGATCAGTCACCAGTAACTGTCTTGGGCAAAACAGCCTCCACTTGGGGGAATTAGTTTAATTTATTACCAATCAAATTAGAGCAAGATAATGAAAAATAAAATAAAATCTTGAAACACCTTCCAGTCACTCCTCCCTTCTTCCAAGGTTGAACTTCACTCCCAAATTCTCTGCCTCCTGCCTGCCAGAGGGGCAGAGGAACCCCAGGAAGGGGGCTTGTCGCCAGTTCATCATGAATTGTTTCTGTCCTTTCACCCATTTGTTGTGTAGAAAGACAAAACCAGACTTCCTTACTCTGAATTAGCAGTAATGCTGCACTGAATCAGACAAGATCAATAGTTCTGTGAATTACAAAGCTCCACAAAAGGCCACAACTTTATTTCAATTGCACTGAAAAATATAACCAGTAGGTACCAAACCTGGATTTAAAAACCTGTCCCATGAGAGTAGGGAATAAACACCGGTAGCTCATAATTTAAATTACAAGTGAAATCTTTGTATCTACTAAACTTAACAACACTGCAGCAGGTATCGACATTTAGGGCTGACAAATGCATTTTCAGGACTGGTCCACATATATTCATGGTGCAGCAGGCAGGGATTATAACAAAATGAGCTAAAAATGCTACTTTTCATCTGACTTCAAGGTTCGTCATGTTTCACAGGGTTTTCATTGCTAATAGTAAATCTGTCCCTGACAGCAGAGTTAATTACACCAGATGAACACAGACTTCACCATGCAGGACCACTGAATGTTTCAAAGGTCTGAAAGGTGCTCCAAAAGTCAAGTGGTCACCACCACACATGAGACTTTCAGGGACAGCTCCTGACCCCCAGAGGCAGTCACCAGTTTAGGCTCATGGGGGCCACCTCTCTAAACCTGCATCAAGCCCACTCTTAGTGCCAATCCAAACAGCAGAACTACAGGGAGGGAAATCCGAACGAATACAACCCACCATTCTTCAAAGCAAATCTTGAAAGAAAGAGCTTCATGTAGCTTTTCCAGACCCCTCCACTAGCAGTGTATCTCTCCTTTGAAGTAATATTAAAATGAAACTTTGTACAATTCCACCTCACACACAGAAGTGGTAGTCCAGGAGTCAAAAGCAAGCTCATTAAAAAAAAAAAAAAAAACAAACCCACAACCACCCCAAACCAGACTGCAAAGAGCAAAGGTCCTTCGCAAACACAGTAAATGCCTTCAGCTACAAAAAACACAATGTTTATTTTACTTCAAAGATTAGACCTTAAAGCAAAAAGTGCAAGCAAAATACCTTGATCTCCTTTTCTTTCCCAAACTCTAAAAACATGCCAGTTGGTCTAGACCTAGATATCACAGGCTAACGTAAATAAGTGCATCTTTCATGAAATTTATTCCACGAACAGGACCTAGACCACTAGACAGATGCAGCAGCTATGTTTTAAACATTCTGGCATCCCTTTTCACCCCTGTTTCCGGTTCCCTGCACCTTCCTTTTTGATCTGGCCCCTCCCTAGGAGACAGTCGTCTTCCCTGTGGGAGGAAGGATGTACTGGCATACTGGCACAACTCAGCTCTGCCAGATGTTTTGAGGGAAGTTTCATTCCCTTGCTGCTACTTGCTCAAGAGACAGAGGAGGTATTGCTCCGGGCTAAGCTTCCGCTCACTGGCTCTGGCTGAGCTTTCCACCTTCCGAATTAATACCTAAACTAAGAAGCCAATTCACAGAAGAAAACAGAGGGAGGGTGTATGAGAAGAGATACCCTGTTTATTTGATGGTTTGAACTTCTATCATTAGTGCCAACAGGTAATTTGTGATGTACAAAATGAGCACAAGTCTGGGGAAGTGTCCTTCAGTCAGTCCAGCCAACTTTATCCTTCAATACTTAAGTCTCCATATTATGTTTAGGCCCAAAGCACAAAGGGACACTCATTCACAGCCAACTCACCAGGCACCACCAGGAGCACATGAAATAGGTGCAGCAATCACAGAAGCATATTCTTGGAAGTTCACAGGAAGCCCAAGGGTGGAAACGTGTGAATTTTTCTCCTGCTCAAGGCCATCCTTGCCTGCTTTCTTCCAAGGTCTTCTCCAGCTAGGAAAGCATGAAATAAATACAGGCACATTCCCACAAAAGTGTGAGAGCCATAAAGGCTCTACAGGAGGTAGAAGGCAGATTGAAAATTTTAGTAACACTTAGTACATTAACTATTACAGATTTTTCTTTCCAGAACTGACTTTGTTACGGAAGGTGAGAACCTAGCTGTAGACTCTAATGCTTGTTCTTTGTCTTTCCTGCAATCGCATCTCATCTTTCCATACTTTGGCCTTTCTTCTTTAAATCATTAAAGGAGACTGGAGAACTGCTTTTTTTTTTGGAATTGGCCCATGAAATAAAACGCTATATATTCATCTTAGAGATATGCTCAAGTATAATCCCACAACTTTATTATCATTTTCCTGACTTTTGAGGTGAAGACAATGAATCCAGTAGTCTGTCACAGTTTAACATGTGACGCAGTTTAAATGAAATTTCTCTTGGGAAAAGGCTTGTCTGGTGACATTGTCAGCCCTAGTGACTGACCCCTAGGGAAGTGGGACAGTCACACACAGATGGGAAATAGCTAGGAAGGGACTACATAGAAGCACTGAAACATTAGAACCTACCTCATGGCTGAAAACTCAAGTACGAGGTCCAGATGCTAAAGTCTGAATGTGTTAGCATCACTGTTAGGGAACTGATAGTAAGTGACAGATTATATTACATAAAGTTCAGTTTCTGGCTGCCCACAATTGCTCCTAATTCAAGCAAAGGGCTGATAAGCTACTGACAATAAATAAATCAAAGTAAAAAGCACACTGCTTTGAAACATTAGCCATACAGCCAGGAACATTACAGTAAGCTCATTTGTTAAAAGAACTGCTTGATTTTGACCTAATACTACTTTACCAAAGCAACTGAATATTATTGATTTCCTCTGTTATGAATTGAGATGAATAAAAACCTAAGAGATTACAAGTAAGAAGCCTTCTTTGTTCTGTATATCACTTCCGCTATGCTGGTCAGTCAGATGCCATTCTTTGTCCTCCTGCTCACACAGCACCTTAAAATATCTTACTAGGAAATAAATTAGGAGATACAACCAAAAAATATTTCCCACGATTTCTACTGATTGTTTTCAGCCTTATATCTAGAATAATAAGTAAGAGAACTGGTAGCAGTTCTAAAGAATTCCCCATACTGGTTCAATTTTCATTTTTGTTTTAAAATGTTCACAACACCTTGGGTTCTGGAGCCTTTTAAGATAAGGGTTAGGATTAATATTTATACAGAAGTGATTAAAAGACATTTTAATTTTAAAAAGCTGACAAGCAAGTAAAGTTGCACTGTGCATGAGAACCTAGATACACATTCAGGAAGACAATACAAGCTCCCCCAAATTTTAATTGACATTGGCTTTCTCTGTTATCTGAATGCTCCATGCCTTGTAGACTGCTTCAGTCAGTAATTTTTAAGTTCAAGCTAGGGAAAGAATGACATAAGATACAGTTCCATGATTAAATTTGCAATTAGTTAAGAAATTATAATACTCAAGAAGTCCCTATTCCAAGAGATAATGGATAAACAGAAGTGACATTTCATCCCTCATCCAAGCCACCTGACATTTCTTCCTCCACTTCTTACACCTTTGCATGAAAGGTTTCACTGCCAGCATTCACCACCTCCCACCAAGTCTTTAAAGCAAACAGTTTTGCTAAGTGAAAAAGCTCTAATGCAACATCTCCCTTAAATAGTAGGAAGAATTAAATACCTGTTAGCAACTCTGCCAATTCCTGACCAAATTAGGGAACAAGGAGAAAGACACAGCTTTTTTAAGGAACAGATAACTCAGATTCCACAGTTTAATGTCATCAGAAAGATGTCTGCCTCCTTGTTTTCTCCATAATGAACAGTCACCTAACTCCTAGACTATTTGTGATGCCCTCCTGCACTTTTATTGTGTTCTATGTTCAAGAGGCATGGCAGCAGAATATCCCAATTTTCACCTATATTCCAGATGTTCACCCTACCAGATGTAAGTAGCAATAATCCACACATTTATCGGAAATCCACAGGAACTACAGAGCTGAGGAGTTGGTACATTAAAAAGATCCTGCTACTTGATTCTACTTAATAGAGATTTAAAGTGCCAGACGATGTTTTTCTGAATAATTATTGATTCCCTCTTCCTAGCAAAAAGCACTAGCAATGCTGTGCTTTTGTTAGGGAGAAAATGACCAAACGAAAACTCCCTACCCTCTATGTTTACAAACACTAGTCTCTTCCTTCCAAGTGAAAGTTAATTACAAATACAAAATCAGAAGAAATCAGCAGTTAGGGCACAGATCACAGAATCACAGAATGGTTTGGGTTGGATAGGACACTAAAGATCATCTCTTTCCTACTCCCCTGCCATGGGCAGGGACACCTTTTTGCTAGACCTGGTTGCTCAGAGCCCCGTCAAACCTGGCCTTGAACATTTCCAGGGATGGGGCATCCACCACTGATCTGGGCAACCTGTTCCAGTGCCTCACCATCCTCACAGTAAAGAATTTCTTTCTAATATCCAATCTAAACCTACTCTCTTTCAGTTTGAGGCCACTCCCCCTTGTCCCCCTTGACAGGTCACTACATGCTCTTGAGAAAAGTCCCTCTCCGTTTTTCCTATAGGCTCCCTTTAGGTACTGGAAGGCCACAATTAGGTCACCCCGAAGCCCTCTCTTTTCCAGGCTGAAAAAAGCTAATTCTCAGCTTTTTCTTACAGGGAAGGTGCTCCATCCCTCTGATCATCTTCTTGGACTCATTCCAACAGGTCCATGTCCTTCTTGTGCTGGGACCCCAGAGCTGGGTGCAGCACTGCAGGTGAGCCCTCACCAGAGCAGAGCAGAGGGGCAGAATCTGTCCCTCGACCTGCTGTCCAGGTGGCTTTGGGTGCAACCCAGAGCACAGCTGGCTTTCTGGGCTGTGAGTGCTCATTACATATCTATGAAGGTATGACTTGGTTTTAAAGACAGAAACACCCCTGCATATATGCTACAAAATAAATGAAGCTGCCCATGACTTGAAAGCTAACAGCCCCTTGTGTCTGAACACTTAAAAACCAGAGTTCAGCTGCTTTCCAAATGTCAAATCAACTCATGAAACAGGAGATTCTCTTAATCAGAAATACTCTTAATGTCTTCACTAGCATTTCAGTACCATGGTTTGTTGACCTTGACAAAGTAAAGATTGACAGACTGCTAGTTTGTTTTGGGAATTGTTCAACAAATGGACACGGTGTTCATTTTTGTGTGACTTGATGCATGGCTGAGCTTCTCACCTCTGACTCTCATTGGCCATTAACCTGACATATCAATTAAGAAGAGGAAAGGAAATTTCACATTATTCCTATGCTACTTGAAAGCATATTTTTCTACATTGTCGCATGAAGTTTCCTAGTGCTGTTGCCAAAATATAAATATAGGTCTCTGTTTACGAAGTTATTAATTTCAATTACTGCTGCAAACTTCTGGTGCTTGAAAGGTCTACAAGATCCCAGATCAATTCCCTCCACCTTACCCACTGTATCACAAACGTATTTGTAAGCACATACCATCATAAAATTGACTTGTATAGTCAGAACACTGCCCCTAATTTTCTTGAATATTTTTTTCCTTGTGGATGAGATAGCAACTCCCTAAGCTAGTTCAGGATTAGGAGTAAGGGAAGAATTATTTCCTTACATCCTTTTAAGCTCTGTTTTAAAAAGGTGTATGACTCATGGTGGTTAAATATTTAACTGTTTCACTAATGAGCTGAATCCTAACACGTGAGTATGAAAACACGTGTCATTGAATCTGAAAAATCCCACTCGTATCCAAGGAGTTTTTTAGAATTTATATATATAGTAATATATATAGAAGCACACGTTAGGAATTTATAAGGTAAGTTGCTGTTTCGAGACTATTCTACACAGGAGTTGGGACTTGGAGTTGGTCGTGTGGGGTTTTCTTTTCCCTTTTTATCAAAACAATTGCAGTAATTCAACCCCAAATGTGGCTGTTATTGTATTAATAATAACGATGACATAATAGTACAATTATACCCCGTGGGACTGAACTACACTGACATGTGCAACCACGTGCCCACCATCACTTCAAAGACAGAAAGAGACTGAAGATACTGCCCCACCCTGCTCCTCATTCCTGTACTTCTTATCTTGGAGATTACCACCCAAAAAGCTGAACAAGGGTAACCCGTCGTGGAAGTGCTCTTTGCCCTCTTTGTTACAACCACAGTAGGTTTAACCATCCTCGGTGGCAAAAATAAAAGAGACTTTCTGGGGCAGCTGGGCACTGCAGCGGAAAGTGAACTCAGTACGACCCAACTCCGGGCAGCGGTAAATCCCACGGAGGGGCTGCAGCAAAGAGCTAGCAGACGACTGCTTCTTAAGATTTCCAGAGAGTCATGGTTCTGCAAATCTTCCTACACCCTGCCTGCTCTAGCTGAGTTTCAACAAAATAGCTTTTGTTTGTAGAGATGGCTAAGCTGCCAATTGGGTTCAATAACCAGCTCGGGATTATGGTAGGCTGGCCTAAACCTGTAGGATAAATTTAATCTCAGCCAGGTTGGCCTTAATCAGCTGTCAGGCTGCAATCCTGCTGTCCTGCAGTAAAACAAATGAAAAGTAAACATAAAATGCTACTAAATTCATTATTCAGTCAAATCAATACATGAGAGGCACATGGTTCAGTGTGTAAAGTAAGGGCCAAAATCTCAGGCAAAAAAAGAAACCCAAACCAAAATCTTCACAGTTCTAAGCTAAGAAATGAGACAAGAAGTTAAATACATTTTCCTTTTCAGTGTTGTGACTGCTGAGGTCCATCACTGAACCAGAATGCTTGGAGCAAACCAAAGATGGGACTTCTGGAAGTCGTGTTTTCTCCGCCTCAGTGCCTCACTGTGCAAGAGCCCACTCAGAACTTCCTTCCTCTTACCTTTTCAACCACTTTGTTTAGTCTGCAGGGCCTATGAGGGTAGGAGCTATCTTTTACAGCACGTGGCCCCACACTCTACTAGGTGTTGTACTCGATCATACAGGCAGGGCTGTAATGGAAACAACAATAATGTCCTTTCTCCGAAGAGTAACACGAGACTGCTTGTAAATTGTGTTGCAGATAAAGTTTCCATCACACTTCTAGCTATCAAAAGCTAACAAATCTTACTCTACAGTTCCACAAACCGTTTAAGCCAGAACTGTTGCCAAAAGAAGCAATCTCATCTGGCCAAAAAAAAACCAGTTAATTTGAACCCATCTGGGTTCTCCAAGGCAATTGACAACAGAGCTGCATAAATGCTTGTGTTGGCAAAAGGAATGGAGCAGCAGGATCATTTCTTCAGGTGGCAGTGCCATTTTATGTAGGCTGAAACCCTCCCTTGAAAGTGCAGCCTGGGTTCTCTGAAGGATTTATCTCACAAAGCAAACTTAAGAGTGGAAAAGCTATGGATCACCCAATTTTACACATAAAACTGCTAATATTCACCTCCCAAGAATGCTGCGAGGTTAAGCACACTTGTGTTTGTAAGACATTACCAAAGTAAGACTAGTAAATATTTGATTTTCTCTCCTCCCTTTCCCCCAGCCTTGGCCACTAAGTATAACTCATTCTGAGCTCCATGTACTAAATCAATGACTTGGAGCAGCTCCTAGAAGGTAGCTGTCAAGCTCCCTGCCTCTGGGCCTGATGGAGGCCAGTCATCATACACACCCAATCCCATTTAAAACTGGTCTGCAATGCTGCATCTAAATGCATTGTACCCACTTGTGCTTCAGGGAACCATGGAACAAACAAATCACCTCTACAGCAGACACCCTTTCTCACCTTGACCTGGGGAACAGCTGCAGAGGAATAAAGGACAAGGAAATCAACTCCTTTTGCATGCATTGCGCGAGCAAACGCACCCTGTCAAACATACAGGAACAACAATGACGAAAAGGAGAGCTTCTGAAAGGTACCTTACTAAGGATGTTAACAACATGCTGGAGGAAAAAAGAGGCCAGCCTCAGTGTCATTAGCATAAGGGAAACCATCAAAGTGAGGCAGCACAAAGCTTGCTTTCACTGACTGGGTGTGAAAACAGGCATTTTGGTTTTTTTGTTATTAATTCAAAGTCCAGCTGTTTCTGAGCACCAATAACAGCTCTTGGTTCCCCATCATCTTAAAAATATGCTCCTGGTCAATGAGTTAGGGAGGTAATTCCTGATGTAAGCAATGCACTAAGGAACAGGTCCTTGAAATCAGTGATCAGTGGGGAAAGCTGAGCAGTGCAGAGGTTTTAGGACACTTATCCCAATATTTGGCCCCTAGAGGGAATGCAGAAGCCTATAGAATTTACTCTGCTGCAGAGTCTCTGACTGCTGTGGCTATCAGGGCACAGGGGCACCCATCCTTGTTTGCTCCCAAGGCACAGGACACGCCACGAACACGAAAAGAGTACGTGGCAGCTCTCTGGGCTATCAAGACTTCTCCACCAGCTCAGTACAAACACCATGTTCTGAGCTCCACAATTAAATTCATTTATTTTATAAGCTGAGATAAAGTGTAAATGCCCATGCTAAATACTACTAGCCGCTGAATCAACAGCTCTAATAAACTTTCTAAGGCCTTTCTGATTAGCGAGATAAAGTAGAATTGGGCCTCATAGTACAACAGGACCAATCCTGGAAACACTTCGTTCAAGACAAGTTTAACACAACACATGCTTCAGTCATGATGACATTTTTTATACTACCAAAATAAAAGTAAATTAGATAAAAATACATTTAAAACATTAAAGGTGAGATAAATACAGTTTGCAGTTACATAAATCAAACTTATGCTTCCTAGGTTGCTCCTAAGTACAAGCAGACTCTGTTGAAGAAATCTTTCCTACTACATCCTGATCCTGTTAATATTTATGCAAACAGGAAGCTCCACTGAAGTCACGATGATGACTCATACACACAAAGTTAAACACACTGCACAACTGCAAGTCTCATGCCATAAAAACTTCACTTATAAACATAGAACATAATTTAGTTGCCTCTGCACATATACATTTAAGAAAAAAACAACGAACATAGTCTTGCCTTCCCCCCCACCTCGTGTAAAGCCCTGGAATAAACTCTCAATAGGGCAGAATTGCCAGAGGCTCTACTCAATACAAATGAAACCTATCTAGAAGTATTTCTTTCTCCTAATTATTGATGAAAAAATAAGCAGTCTATATATAAATACATATATAAAGAAGCATATACATAAAAACATATGAAGAAATAAGAGTATTCTTCTTCCATGCTGTTTTCTCTATCTGTGCACAAAGTCAGATATTTGTCACATTTTTCGTGGCCTGGCAAATTTCTAACTGGGTGTTCATTTACTCATTGCCCTTTCAAGAGCAGTTAGCTTTCAGAGCAGAGATGCGCTCTGCTCCGGTCAAACACAGAAGAAACAAAATAACGAAACTTTTTGAAAAACAAACTCACAGAAGTTTACTTTAGAAACTGCCAAGAAAAAGAAAGCCACCAAGAAGTCTGGTTGATTTTGGGTTTTTAGCCAGTTAATTGAACCCACTTAACCGACAGTGCAAAATGAAGTTCTTAAAAATTAAGTTCTTAATACACTCAATTTAAGTTATTTTCTCTCTACTAACTCGTGGAACCTCCTTTCTTCTTAGGCACTGGCACTCACCACTTTTCTGCACTAGTCACACCACACCTTCAGAGTTTGTTCCAGTTTTGCCTACCAAGGCCATTTAAAGCCATTCAGGAACCACCAGCTAGTGACAGCTGGCAAATTCAAACCTGTCTCAGTAGTCTATAATATGTAATCAATTGCAAATAGAACTTCAACAGACTCATCCCATTATTTCCTAGCTAATTCCCCCTGGGAAAACAAGCCAGCAAGCTTCCACTTCCAATCATGAAGCTAGTTTTGTCCCTACCTCTCCTCCCAGCTTCTCCCTTTCCCCTCCCTTTGCCTCAGTTCACTGCACTTTTTCAGTTTTTCAGCTTGATATCCGTTATGTTATGTCAGCTGTTACATTACGCTTAAAACAATAGACTCCAGCTGGCTGAGGTCAGATGTGAAAACAAGGACCTAACAAAGCCAGAGACCCTCCAGTTATACCGAAATTGAGATACACACTGAATGTAGCACTTAATGACAAACTACTTTCCAGACATTTGGGCAAAGCATAAAGGAAACACCTGTCACTGCAAACATTACACACTAATCCAGATAAACCGTAAATTTAAAAATCTTTCTTTTCACTACTTGGCTATAGCATGCACCAGTATTCCACAGTTTGATTTTTTTTTTTTCCCCCCAAGATGGAACTTGTATTACTCTGCTTCTTTACAAAAAAAAAAAATAAATAGTGAGAAATATGTATAATTTCAAAGAAAATATGTTACTATGTTTCTTTTGGAGTTTACCAAGCAATTGTTCCAAGTTTTACATGGATTTACACCCCAGAAAAGTTTAGTCAAACTTTAACCTGTAAGTAGGAAGCTTGACAAAAGTGAGTAATAAATGTAACTGTGAATGAAACATGCCATTTTCAGTGATGGCATTTTCTTAGCTGCACCTTTGAACACAATTTATTGGAATGTACCTATTCTTAAAAATAAAGAAACAAACCACTGGTCTACTGTGTCACTTAGGAAGGCAAATACAAACTCTTGGGAACAGGTGAAAACCTAATAACTCCAGAGAATATATCCCCTATTTATCAAAACCCTGCATATAATTCAAAAGAAGTGTTTCTTGAAAACTTTCACATTACTGCAGCTCCTATATGACAAGCTGGGATGCCTGCTCTGCACAAAAGGATGACGTGGCACCCTGCTCATTTCGGTCTCTGGCAAAGACCCCCGTGCTGCCAGGGAGGGAGATCATGTCAGATCATGTGGGCCACCAAGCAGCCAGCAGACGGCACCAATCCATCACCAGTGGCTTGTGCTGGCCCACAATCTGTCACCAACCCCACCCCGGGCTCGAGGAAGGTTGCTCTTCACAGAGCCCATCTTAGTCTTCAGAGTCTGAGTCCCCCAAAATGCCTGGAACTTCATAGCCACTTCATCTCAAAGGGAATAAATGCTAAATTCTGATTCCTTCATGCACAGCGATGTAGTCACATTTATTTTAAATGACAATGTTCTGTTATGCCACCACACAACTCCAGGCACAGAAATCCCAGAGAAGGGATTTTTCTTTCCAAAGTTCATGGAAAAGAGAGAAACAGAAATAATCAATATTCTACATCCAAGCTACTCCATTGTAGCAGACTAAAATAAGAATTCAAACCCACAATATTTGGACCTTCTAGACAAAATGTATGGATACATGTAAAAAGAGGTGTGGGCTTTTTCTATAAAAACCACTGCTTATTCTCATCATCTAAAGACCATTCTTGGTGGTAACTTTATAGAGATTTAGAAAAACAAACTTTTTCTTTTATGCCAACAGAATAGGAAACATCTAATAATACCAAGAGTGCACCTGGCAGGGCAATAATATATTGGAAGTCTTTCTGTGTTTTAACAAGTTCAAGAATTTTTTTCTTTCTCCTCCATGCAAACACTTGCCCAATTAATTTCACTGAAAGCATTAATTGTTCTTTTTTTTTTTTTTTTTTTTTTTTGTTCTAAAAGTCATCCACATGATGAGCAATAAAGTAGACCAAATGGCAGGAATTTTGTGGCTCTACCACAAAGTTCTCGAGCACCAGTGTTTACACTGCCCTTTTCTCCCAACTTTCTCTCCACAAATTATGATTGCTAATTACTTGTATAAAATTCCCCAAGCCTATGTGGAAAAACATTTCTTTATTAAGAGCTCACTTCTTCCAAAATATGTTTTTATCTAATTTGAAACACCATCCAAGGTCAGAAGCCACCACCCCAGGAGAACGCAGCGCGGTCCAATGCTGCCCTCTGCAGATTTTAAGCAGAAACTCCAGCACCCTTCTACAAGTTTTTGATTTTTAGCACGTGTCAAAACAAAACCAACTCATCTCTCCTATACTGGTCTTAGCACGCTTTCATTCCATATCACCTCTTCATTCCTCCTTAACTCAGATTTCATCAACCCCAAGCCTAAGCAAGAGGCTTCTCTTTAATTTTATTTATTTATTTATTTATGGTAATTAAAACCCACTCATTTAATGAAATTGGTTCAATTGCCCCTAACAGCATTATTTCCACTTTAGAAGTATCTGATTTATCTCCATTTAACCTGCTCAGAATGGACATAAAGCAGAATTTTAGCATGTTCATGCAACCTTCTGAACTAAACGAATTAAATCCTTTTAACATCACATTTACATTAAATGCATATCTCTCTTCTGCAGGCCAGGGGAGTTGACAAGGGATGGCTTGGAGAACAGCTGGAACAAGTTAAGATCTTACTGCCAGCAACATTTCAAACCAATGCAGCTGATTTTGCAGTGAGGCAGATTAGAAGCACTCATGTTATATGCCAGCACAGCTCAGCCATAAACATCACAAGCAGGGGCTGAAATGCAGCCAGAAACACCTGGGTGCAGACTAAGGGGAAGATCCCTGTTCCAGCTACTTCTTCGTCTGTTACCTCACTAAAAGGGGGGAGGGCAATTTTAATTTCTAATCACGTTTTCTGAATCTTCAAATGACATTTATTCCTACAAACTAAAAGGTAAAGAAGCCAACTTTGACTGAAAGCTGGAATTCTCCACTTCAGCTGCCAGTGGAGTGACAGAAAGGAAAGAGATTGAAGACCATAAATCCACTAGACACATCTTCTACACCAGCTGACCTCACTTTTGGTCAGCCCAGGGGACATTGCTGAGGCTGCAGAGACAAATTTTTCACTTTCTCAGCTACAGATGTTCTTCAGAGTCTGTAGACTACATTAGTCTGTAGAGCTGTCACCAGGCATCTTTTACAGATATTAAATTCATTTACTTTTTGAAAAGGATGAAAATGCACCAATGCAGATGGTGAGTCTCCATTTTGGCCTCCTTAAGCAAGTAATATTATCAGGAAAGAAAACCGCTGTAATCCCTTTGAATAGAGTATTCTCTGAGCAGACCACCTTCAGAAGCAAAAGCTGTAGGTGTTTTCTCCTTTCTCTCTCAAAAGACCCACAAAACACTCCAGCAAACAAAAGCCAAGGTTTATACTCAAAACAAAACATTATATTAAAAAAGCAATATAAACTAGATTTCCTATGGGCCTAGACTCTGTGCCAGTTTCTCATAATTGTAGGAATAATTTCAATGCCAATAAAGTAAATGTTAATAAACCAAAACTATTGCCTTTTTATCTTTTTTTTTTTTTTTTTTTTTTTTTTTTTAAGTTTAAATGTTTCATCTCTTCAGTAAGAAGTATGCTAAAGTAGAAAAAGAACTTAAAACAGAAAGCTGGAAAGAGTTTATATTTTCACCATAAAAACATAGCCTTTTTCTTCTTTATTTTTTATTTGGCAGGAATCAATATTGAAATGAGATTCCTACCAGAAAATAGCTTTTTCAGGCAGACCAAATATCCCTTGGTTCAGCAGAATATTTAATCCCCTTGGATCAGGCACTTGGATTTTCTTAGATCACGCTGAGATAACAGCATTCTGCTGTGTTCTGGCACCATAAAATCCTTGCTTATGAAAATAAAAGAAAAATATGGCCTCTCTGGGAACATACATCTCTGCACTACTTTTTTCCACAGTTTAGACACTGTTGTCTCAAAATCAATTTTTACTCTGATATACCACATTCTCTTTATGAGTCATGGCAAAAGCTCTCCCGCACCACTATTTCACGCGGGCCAAGTGTACACAGGACTCTTCAAAATGATGATGCTTTCACAGTCTTGGCTCAGACTCCAGGTCACGCTGGGCAAGTGCCAACGAGTAACTGGAGTCAAACCCCTCCGACAGCACCATCTAGTGAAAAAAAGAGAAAATAAACACATGCAAATTTAAACAGTTTTCACTGCATTCTAGAAACGAACAAAAGGCCAATTCTCTCCTAATCTCCCATTACAACTGCATTTAGGTATAGCTTTCATCAAGGCTCTTTGCCTCGTGAAGTGTGGTGACAAGTAGAGAAAGATTCAGCAGCTAATTGTAAGCTTTTTTGTCTAAATCTGGAACACCACTTGGAACACATATAAACTTGCCCCTGTTTATTCTTCCAATGAATGCTAAGGTTGCATTTTTCTTGCTTTTATGAGAAATAAAAGCGGTTTTTAATGCTTTAAAATTACTGATAGCATAACATCTGTTTTGTGCTGTGTTAGTGGGAGGTGATATTTTAAGACACGCAGTTCCAGAATAAAATTAAAGTAATATATACATATAACCTCAACAACTTTTTTAGCTTTTATTTTCATGTTATTGTAATATCTTGTATGACTATATTAGTAAAGCATGAAATTCTTTTTTATGAAAGAGAGCACACTCAGCTTCTATCTGTAACTTCAATGTGATCAGGCTCCTTGCTTCCAAAGAGACTACCTGAATTTATGCAGGCACTCAGACCTTTTACAGAGTCAGAGCCAAGTACATTGGATATCTGGAGGAATAAAGCAGTACAGCTATTAATTGTGAGAGCTTTTAATGGCCTTGTTTAATTAGTTTTCCAACCAGGAAGAACAGATTCTGTTCTTTTCCCAATGCCTATCTTCAAGTGCCATTCAACTCCAGTTTGATGGATTACTTGAGGTCTGAAACCACAAACTCTAGGTGGCCAAAGTTCCTCCATTCTCATTGCCCTGCCCAGTTAAGGCCAAGCAAAAGCCATCTTCAGGATTCCCATACTCCTGGGTAGGCTGCTGGTACACTGCTGCTCCTTTGAGCTCTCTCTCATTTAGTATTAATTTGTCCATCAAATCACTTGCCCTCCTTTGCTCACCTACAATGAGAATGTTACCTACTTGAATTTCCTGGCTCCAAATAAAAATTATTACTGTCAAATGATTAAAACTCCTTCTATAGACACAAAAAGAAATTAACTCCTACTGCAGAGCAGCAGAAAGAGTGTTCTCCTAATCTTTCATTTCTCCTTACAGCACCATTTGGTCTGGAAGTTTGCACTCTGTCTTTTCCTGTTTTGTGTCATAATCCCTACATGCTGTTACACTTTATTTTACTTCCTTCTTTCCATTTTGCAGTCTCTCTTCAGCCAGTCCGCTGTGATTAAATCTCCCCCTAAAAATTCAGTTACACCTATTTTTTGACAACTTGCAATGCTACCTTAAAGTCAAAGAAAAATCTCTTAAGAAATAAGAGAATAGAAGACTTCACTGGGTAGACGCCAACAGGAGTGAGATCCTGACATTTATATTTGCGTTTCCAAGGAGTTGTGGCATCTTGAAAGTCCCACTGAAACTGGATAGAGCAGAGGGCACGTTGGCCCATCTACTGCTTTGGATGGATGGATTATGGATCCCCATAATCCCCACAGGTTTCATGGAAGTTACCACAGTTAATCCTTTAAGAAAACAATATCAGACTGTGTCAATATTGAACAGACAAATGCTTATTCCCCATAAAACCCTTGACAACAGGATTTCAGTTTTGGAAATTAACCACAGTTTTTCTCAGAACAGGAACACTGACACATGATTCACTGGTTCCCTCACTACTTAGTGAGGAAGATAATACAGAATAGTAGAAATGCACAATCCATACTGGATATTACAGGCACTGTGTGCAATCCTGAATGCTTTGCATGCAACTTACACTACCTGTATTGCCCAGATACAGACAGCAGACGCCGCACACAGGATGAACAAACCAAACACAAGCTCCATGATTGTGGGGCAGTAGGAGGCAAAGAAATCTTAAAAGTTTGTTGTCACTAGAAATTATTTCACTGAGACAACACACAGATAAAATATTACGACTTATTGCAAAGATGAGTGAGACATTACCAGGAGTTAAATTCATCACAGACATTGGCAGAAGTTATGGATAAAAAACCTACCACTTACAGAAAATTAAATCTGTACAAAAAGGAAAACGTCAAATCATAAGAAAAAAACCAACCAACCAACCAAAACCAAAAAAACCCCCACAAACAAAAAACCAACCAACCAACCAACCAACCAAAACCAACCAAACAAAAAACCCCAACCGACCGAACAAAAAAACCCACCACCACCACCCCCACCCAAGAACAAACACACAAAAAACCCCCACAAAATAACCAAAACCAAAACAAAGGCAGAAATAAATGTATGGATGCTCTTAGCTGGCACTAATTATGTTACACCAGGGAGTTCAAATGTCATACAAGTTAGTTAAAAATAATATACCGAAATGAAACACCTTCATACAGAAATAGTGTGATTGACCCTAAATTTAATATGCTATATTCTTATTCTTACAGCATTTATTTTAGGTCTAGAACTTCAGTATATTTCATAGATAAACTGACAAAATTTTAAGAGATCTTAAGTGAACTCTTTCATGTGAATAGGGGTAATACACCTAATGATATTACTGGACATTACTACAATACCTATTTTGAACAAATATTTAAATTTCTAGTTAGCATTTTCTCAATACAGTGACAGCGTTTCCACAAGTTAAATAATGGTAATTTATTTATAAATACAAAAGAAATCAATGATTTAGCAGGGGGTATCCCACTAGTGAGGTACAATAAATTCATAAAAGTTTGGATGCTTCAGATGACGCCTCTCCAACCTCAAAACTAAGGCTCTTCAATGAAATCTAGGGTAGCAGGACACAAATACTCCTGAAGCATTTGTTGATACATTTGTATTGCAGCATGGGTGTACTATAAACACGGTGGCTGTGTTTTCTCTGCTGAAGGGAAAAAGCATAAAGACAGGGAGAGCAAGTTGTCTTAATGTCAATGGACATGAGTTTTCCACTTTTGAAACAAAGCTGGATATGACATCAACTAAGTGAAAGGACTTCCACTTACTTTTTTACTCCTGCAATGGGCAAGCGTCTGTTCTTCAATATGGCTGAAAAAAGTACTGACCCAAGCAAAAGGAGGGATTCAAGCTTAATTAGAATAACTGTATGTGTTGGACACACCACAAATGTCCTCAGTACAGGCCACAGAGGGTACCACTTCATTTTTGGATTACCATGACTTTTGTAATTTCTGTAGCTTTACAGACTCATTAGGGAAAAGCAGAAAAGTCTCTTGTCAATTAAACCATAAGGAACATTTTGTTTGATATGGTGTTAGCTCAGGAGATGAAAATTTGCACATTAGGAACAAACACACATCACTCACATGAATGTCCACATACATACCATCCAAAATAACGTCCCGGTAGCAAGAGCTGCATACTGCTCAATTGTAGAAAGCACACTGAAGATAAGGCATATCAGCACAATAAGGAAGCTGCAAATAAAAATAAAAAAAAATAATGTAATGCAGTGTAATAACTTTTAAGGAGAATAGATAATTATGCCCATCATAAATCATCTGTTTACACTGAAATGTCCTTAGTATTGTACTATCCCAAAACACAGCTGGGAAATTTTGCATGATCCTGTGTAGATACTGCTTCTCTGCAGACTCCAGGACGGTGTGGATGAATGTAGATGAGAGATCTCTGAAGTTGGGTTTTAGAAGATGAGGTTTATCGTAGAGGATGTGAGGGAGGCCTTGCTTTGAGTTACCAGGTGCAACTTGTGGCAAGACCTAGGGAGTGGGGGAAGGGAGATGTAGGGAGAGAAAATTCCAAGAGAGGAAAGTCCTCGGGGAAGGGCGCCAGGCAAAGGGGGAGTCCAGCCCCCTGGGGACCCCTTATCAGGGGTCTTCAAGGTGGGCTGGAACAGGACTTGGCCCAATGGGGTTACAGATACCTGATACTTCAGGGGCGGGTTACAGGTGTGGGATGAACCATACATTGAGGGGTGAGACAGGACATTCCATTTGACCTTTGGCTGGCCATATAACTGTTTTCCCAGACATCCAGCAGCTAGGACATCTCAAACATCAGAACTTGCTTTCAATTCTATCCCACCTGTAGGTTTCACATTCTCAGAATCCAAGCAGTCATATTTATAGGGCTTCCTGGCTTCATCCTCCCCAACAATCCTGCTTCCAGTCAGATAGTTTATTTCTCTTCAGTCACTGAGCTTTCGGGTTGGACATTATCAAGTGAAACCAAATGGTAACATTGGCTTCAGCCTACCGCTGAGATTTGCTGTTTCCTGGCCTCTCATGAAAAGAGCATTCCTTGCTCTTTCCCATTTTAAGGACTACTTTGGCTGAATCACCACACAATCCTCAAACATGTTTCATATATTTGATTTTTGCTGATCCAAAGCCCAATAAACTGGGAAAAAAAAAAATCACAGCTAATTCAAAGTTTAATAGGCTGTGCTATACTATCTTTTATAATTTATCCCTAAAAGGCCCCAAATAAAAAAAAGTCTGACATTTGGCATTTGAAACACAACCAAGATCTGATTTCACCTAATTCTAAACCCCTACCATGGGCAGAGTCACTCATCCCTAAAACAGGTTGATTGGGGGCCCGCCCAGCCCAGCCTGGAACACTTCCACGGATGGGGCTGACGCATTAGCCCTTAGGGAACGGGTCCTGGTTTCCAACATAAGATTTGGGACAGCCAGGGTAACAGCCCAGCTGTCTGTAACCTCCCAGAAATCCTCTTCCCCCACCTGGGGAGCAAGGCTGCTCAGCCCTGCAGCCTCTGCCTCCAAATCCCTTCCCTGAGCAGCTGTGCCCACCACCCCACGGGACTGCTGCTTCCCCTAAGGAATGTAACACATCTGGGAAGAGAACCATTTAACACCCAAACTGGCTATGCACTACACATGAGCCATAGGCAGCTTCCAGTTCCCCAAGAACTGCATGTTTCTTTTAAAAACACAACACACGCAATCAGCAAGACTGAAAATATCCACTTGTTACTACAAACTAACAAAGCTAGTTGTTAGGGCTGTTTCTCACAATTCTGCTGAGAAATTCTGTTGAGACAAGCAACACCATTCCTTTGTACAAAACTGAAACTTGCTGCAAAATCCACTAACTAAATCACCCATCCTGTTACACATCTCTAAAACAGTTAACCATTTTTTAAACTTTTTAAAAATAAAAATAAAAAAAAAAAATCACAACAAAAAAAAGGATTGACACAGTGAATAAAACTGAACTCAAGAGAAGTATTAAACCAGGACATCAGATTGGCACGGCTCTACTTTTACCTTATTCACAGAAGTGAGCACTTTTTTGGGTGAATCTTTTGAAAGATCAAACACTCAAGAAAACAAAACTGTGTTAAGGTTGACATAATCTAAGCCCCTCAATGATTGCTTCAAGATACAGCATAGGTGGTAAGTCCAAAGCACGTGGAGAAAAATGATGCCAGAATCACAGAATCAAGGTCGGAAAAGACTTCTTAGACCAAGCCTGACCTTTGAGATTATTGAGTCCAGCCTTTGAGACTGTGCTACCAAATAGTGGAGAGAAAGTTTGTAGGCAAGGCAGGAGAACACAAAGGTGAGTCAGTCATTTGAAACATAACATAAATGTCCCCTAAGTATACAGCCCTTCTGTCTGCAATGTTTTCACTGTAGCATAAGAACTATACACATGACAATGTGAACATAAATGGGGTCAGTAGCACAGAGACAGCCGAGGCTCTCTGGATTCAAAGTCCAACATACACAAGATACATACATTGTTTTCAAAGCAATCGATGAGCTGCAAGGAATGAGCAGTACCAATTCACACTTGCTATGTCCCTGAATGGCGACAGTCAGAATGTTTAACTCAGCCGACACATGGAACCACAAGGGGGCAATAAAGCAAAGACTATCCCGTTGCTGTCATCTACCTAAACAAGCACAAAAATAAGCATCAAAGTTGAAAGTTCATGTGCCGAAGTGCCAAAAAGCTAAATTTAGGGTCAGTCGTTTGCCAAATCCCTTTGCTTGCTACTTTCCCTCCCACCCCACCCCCCCACCCCTAGAAAAGCTCTTAGAATTCACTGCTATGCTCTTTCCAGGCTGATGCAGGAGACACCTTCATAACCACAAATACACATTATACCAAGCAAAACAAAGATGTTTGGTCAGGCACTGCTGCTTCGTGTCTGTTTCTTTGACATGAGAGAGATGACACCCACAAGGTGCCAGTGCAGCACCACAGCTGAGCGACTCACCCTGTTACACTGGCATTGCTATTAAGCTTGGATCAGTTGCACACAAGGAACAGAAGGTGCCAAATTAAGACCGTAAACAAATACACATGGTGTCCTCATCCTCTGGCATGAGCCTACTGTTTGTTGCCTTCCAAAAATCAGCTTTGTTTTTGTTTTGGCACTAGTGTAGTGGCTCCCTTCTCCACCTCCAAAGTATAAGAAGGGCGTGAGGCACCAGTAAAATAGAAAAGAGGAAGTTGGGCTTTTTTTTTTTTTTTTTCCCCTTTCTCTTTTTTGACAGTTATCTCCTCTTTCTTCAGCCAGAAGTGGAACACAGATCCTCGGTAACTGCCTAAGCAGCAGACAAGTCCACAGAAGTGAGTTACAAACAACAGCTGCAGGCACAGGCTCTGCCTCAACCTTGAATTTGCTTATGCAAAAAATCATCCTGGGGCAATTTAACTGGCCAGTCTCAGAAAAGCAAACATTACAGTTCTCACAAAATAACCTTATCACGCTTACTAACACTTTGCTGTGATTCCTATGACTAGATTAAATAAAGAAAAATAATAAACACAAAAAACCCACAAACAAACAAACAAAACCACAACCCTCCCCAAAAAACAAACAAACAAAAAACAACAACAACAACACCAAAACAAAGCAGAAAACCCCCAAACTTTTCAGATGCTAAGCATATAAACTCTTCATCCAACCAGTACATATCAGACTAATTAATGGACAACTGTCTCCATTCTGGTACAATTTTTTTAATATACATTTTTTCTCTAAAGGAGAGATAGTCAGCAAACACTGGAATTTTCTAAACTTGAGCAGCCAGGGGTTCATCTCTTGCAAACCACGAGTCTTATCTCCTGTAACCCATTGCTTGTTTACTCTCCATGCACAAATGTGATCATCTTCAAGAAAGGAAGCAGAGTGATGAGTTCAGGCTCTCGTCAGCTCTGATCTCACTCCATGATTGTGGGGCCAAGCAAGCATTAGAGATGAGGAGATAGCCTGTGAAGTTTTTCATGTCATCTCTCCCAGATTATAAAGTAGCATCTGCTTGCACATAGATGTCACATCTACTGCATCAGTAGATGCATTCAGAAATACTTAGCTTTGTGGTTTGCAAGTGGCTGATCATCTCTGTACTTCTTGATGTGAAACCACAACACCACTGTTAAAGCAGCGTGGACATTACAAAGCGTATGTTTTCTTTCACAGACTCAGTTTTTGGTAGACTAGTACAAGGAGACTTGTGTCCTCTCAGACAGTGCTATTTTACTTGAAGCCAGTTTCTCTGGTTGTCTTTTCGACTCCGTTTTCCCAGGCAGCTGCATACCTGGTGGAGGCAGACCCAGCAGTGGAGATCTCAGTGTGCACGAAACAGCACTCTAGTCACACTTTGAGCTCACAGACATTCCCAGCCTGTAACTGGACTCGGGATGCGTGTCTGTGCTACACCACCCAACAAAAAGAAAAGCACGAACACAGACACTGGTGGATAGAGAGTTACCCGAGGCAGTGTCTGCATAGGTGTGCATATGTGGGCAAACATTTAATAAAAAATTCATTTTGTCTTGCTTCATTGTGTCAGCCAGACACCTTAGATAATTTTTTGTCTCAAATAGGTTTGAGAAGCTAGAGCTTTTCCACAAAAAGAATCATTCAGCAGACAAGGGGACATAGCCAGACAGCTTATGCTCTGTACTCAGCAACAGATAGGAAATATATTAAGAGCTAGAAGTAGATTTAATGTTTTCTGACTATTTTAGGATCTATTTTGACTTACAGACAGACCTATGGCTTTTTCCCTGACCTCAGTGTCAGCTGCAGGAACTTGACACATTGTAGGTAGCTATCAGTACTGTGCAGCCTTCAGTCCTGCACTGCTGAGTTTTTTCTATATTTAACTATGATTTTTGAACATTAGCATGTCTTTTTTGTGGCTTGAAACAATGTGTGGAATGATCAAAGGAACAATAAACCACTTACTGAGAGATAACAATGTTCATTTAGTGAATGTCACAAGTAGGAGAACTGATAAAGGTTTATAAAATATGTCCAGTGATATGACCAGGAACATTTAAAAAAACGGTGCATGAGACATGCTGGAAGCACTTACTCACCAGATTAATACAGTCTCATGCACATGCTGCTGTTATCATCAAAACCAGTACTAAAATATGGGTAGATTTCATTCCTTCTTGCAGTGTTTCTTATATACGCCCAGTGGGAGTCTTTCTATAAACCACAAAAAGGCTTCGTTAGGATATAAACTGAGCTGAAACCTTAAATACATATAATAGATGAGAAGGGACATGCAAAGTTCAGCTCAATTTATATCAACTTGAGCTCTAACCATCCAGGAAGACAGACAATTTTTCCTTGTTCAATGTCATGAGATGCCTTAAGTCTGTTTTTTCTAACCATTTTCATTCACTACAACTACCAGTCTTGAAGATATCCAATCACTGGTGCCCTTGCATATAGGGAATATTATTTTGGCTGCTAACTGCCAGCTAAAAAGCAGTTACCTGCATCTGTGCTTTTTTTTTGTTTGGCATGAGGTCAGTGGCTAGTTACAGTCCATCCTCACTGTCTACTGGAGGAAATGACTGTAACCAAAAAAGAAATATTCTGGGGAAGAAAAAAATACCTTTAGTATGCTTCTATGTGCTTAACATTGTACCTAGGCCCCCTTCTTGAATCTCTGTCTGCCCTTATTTTTACACAACTAGGTTGTCTTTCTTTGAATGCACAGCTCTGTTCAGCCACGCACAGCAGATCAGTCATCTATCCTGTAACTCAGGGGTGCTTTTGTTTTGTGGGATTTTGTAAGTTTGTGGGTTTTTCTACAGAGTAAATAACTTTTTTTTTTTTTTTTTTTGCCATTTAGCTCCTAACTGTGACACGTTTCCTGAGTAAATTTAAAGTTTAACCTCCTCTAAGTACAGAGCTTTACAAGAGCTGGAAGGATGATATTGAGAATGAACAATACGAGCATGCAGATTAAACTTGGGCAGATTCTTATCTCGATCATCATAATTGGCAAACTATAATGCTGCTGCATATCCAGTTCACATTAGTTCATTAAAACATATGACAGCATCATCATTTCATCTTTCATCCCCATGGCCTATACTTCCTGACACTTTTCATACTGTGAACTCAAAGGTCAGTGGTGTCGGAAAAGGACATTTTCATGCAGCTTTCCAGGTTACAAATAGTGTTACTGCAATGAGGATTTAGATAGCCAACTTCAGGTAAGAGACACACTAAAACCTCTTTCATTTTGTCATACATTCTGCTGTGTTCCATGCCAGCAAAGTAACTCCTTATTTAATTTACATCAGGAAAATCTTAATGAAAAACTTCAACAGGTTTTTACTATTGTAAGTCCCTGACTACCTCACATAGTCATTTCCACAGTACAAACAAAAAACCATTCAGAACTAACCCATATCAAGTAATTTCTTACTGCAGCAAGGTACCAGGGTTTTCTTCTTTCACTCAACATATTTTGGGATTGCTTCAGGAAAAATAAAACCTAAGAAAAGGTAAAAGAAGGGGAACAGGTAGAACTTATGAAATAAAGGACAGCTGATTGTAAGAGAAGAAAGCAATCTATGAATCTATGAACATAAACAGAATTCCTAGGAATCTAATACAGGATGGCAATTTATTTTATGGGATCATCAAGTTACAGTGTCAAATACAAATACCAACCAGTGCTTTTAAAGGTGAGAAACTCAGGGTTGTTTTTACAAGAGAGGCAGGATTTCACAAGGCAGAGAAAACTCTCATCCTTGATGAAATTCATGCAAGTAAACACCCTGTATGTGTAGGTCTTATGCTGAACCTTTTAGCAAGTCTGAACTGAATACTTAAAGAAACCAACTCTGTCGTGACTATGGAATAGCAGAGCACAGTGCCAGGCTACTGACAGAAAGCTAAATAGACATTTAATTATCCAGCTGGTGGACACCAGAGGTCCTCCATCACTTACTCCATTAAAAATAAAAAAAAGTTTGTAAGAGAATGATCTGGTGAAGGTACATGGTTAAGAAAGAAGGAGCCCTGTACTCAATTCCTCTTTGCCCATACCTTAAGCCAACTTTAACACTCCTAATAATGCATTATTTTTTTAACTTTTATTAACTACAGTACCTGTTGATGCATTAACATAAAAAAAGAGAAAAATCACTGTAGCACGGAGTTAAGAGACCAGCAACAAACCATACCTGAAGATGAAACAAGATTAAAAAAGAACAAATACGTAGCGAAGTACTTTAGTGCCAATTAAAAAAAAAATAAAAATAGGTGTTTAAGTCCCCGGCCATGCAGGCTCTTTGCATGTTTTCCTCTAAGGACTTGTCATCTGTTCTTCTATTTGTTTTTGAGGCAGGGGAAGGAAGGAGGGTTACATCCCCTCCCCATCTTCCAGCTTCTCTGTGGCAGGAGGATACCCAGTAGAAGGGGAAGTATACTCGCATTCATGCAGAGAAGCATGACTCCCTCCAGGAACTGGCTACAACACTTTCCTGTCCAACACACGCTTCCTCTCTGCTATGTCCAGCACAGGTCAAGCTTGCAGATAGGTCACTGTTCTCAGCTGTCACTTACCATCAAAAACCCTTCAACAGACAAAGTGCAAATGCTCTGTTTGTTTTAGCTTAGCTCTATCAGATGGAGCTTCCTGTTAATATGTATTTGTTCCAGCTCCTAAGGCAAAGTAGACTTGGTGCTTCCTGAAGGAAACAATGGCATAATTTTTAACCAGCTCCGCAACTCCTTGTCAAAGAAATGCTGTCTTCTGGCTCCCGTGTAGCAAAGCAGATTTATTCCATAAGAAAGATGACACACACTGCAGGGTAGTCTGATACTATGAAAAATAGGTTAACTATACAGCGAAATAGGCAAGGCTTCTATCACACTTACTTGGCTCTTCTGGGAGGTTAAAGTCTGTAAAAATGATTTAAATTACGGGCAGTACACCAAAGCACAAAGCACACAATGAATCAAAAGTCATTTAGGATACAGCACCAGAATTATTGCAGGAAAGGCCTGCAGAAAAGTCTTGGCAAAGGTTTTGATTGCAGTAGAAATGCAAACCAGACATCAAGATGCTTCAAGAGGAAAGGTTAACTACTCACAAAAAGCCATGTTATTGCATCCTCCAGCAAGGTATTGGTTCCTTTGAAAACAGACATGGATTAGAGCAAAAAGGTGGCAGGTACTGAGTAAGAAAGTGGAAAATGAATACATTTAAAACAAATGCTTGACCAAGAGATGTAAACCACTGGACTGCACAAAATTTATCAGCCCTCCCCAGCTAGTTCACAAGAAGCTTCCAATGTGCCTCATCATTAACACGAAACCCCAACACAGCAACACGACAGCCATGGAAGGGGTGAGCTCACAAGTGCCGTAAGAGCATCACACAACATTAGAAATCAAGAGAATTTTTGCAGTTTTCTTTACATCAGCTTCACTAGGGGAAAACATGTACTTTTTTATCTGCCAGTTCTGGAGACGCGTTCTTTTAATGGGGGAGAAGAAAAATGTTTTAGAAACTAAGTGCCCCAATACAAGTCAAATTTGGTTTGGAGTAGGAGTTTTATATAATTGGTCTGAGCATTCACTACACCACAATCCCACATTTCTTCTAACAGCAGATTTAAGGCAGCAGAGTTTAAATTATTTAGTATCCAAATATTAAAAGAAAATTACTAAAAGTTCTCAGACTATAAAACACAGCTTCTGAAAAATTGCCAAGACTAGACTATTTTTCTGCTTTACTGTTATCAAACCTAAATTAAGTAAATCTAAATAAAACACTCTTTTTTAAAATAAATACTTTTAATAATTACTTTCCTTAAATACATAATATTTCTTTCAACAAGAAACAAAACAAGGCAGAAGAAAGGAAACATTGCCTCCACACCAAAGGAGAAAGTCATTATGCCACAATCTTGTACAGCTGATGTACTAAGTGCAGAAAAAGTTGGAGGCTAACTGTATGGCAGTACCAATCAGGGCTATGGTTCTAAATGTTCCATAGAGAAATACCCACATTTCTTGGTCTCAAACACCCGCCCCGACCCCATGACAGGGAACTAATATTGATATTTTTGACAGCATCCTTTGTTCTTCAATTGTGAATAGAGTGAAACAGTGAAAGGGACTAAAAATCACCGGATAGATAAATATACAAACAGGGAAGAAATAATCATAACTGGAGCTAGCGACCTGGACAGATACTTAATGTGATTTATTGCAAATGCCACAAAAGTGATACCAGACCTGGGCAACTGGCCTACCTCCTCACCTGATCCTCCCCAAATGACTTTTCGAGCTCCTTTCTGCTAAATCCAGTGTGTCCGAAAGGCACTTTCCATCAGTGCTGGCAAGTAAGATGAAGACCGTGAGAAAGATCTAAAGCTGGGATAAGTGCCCTCATCAGGGTTTCCATTATGATCCTCTGCTTTAATTATTTAAAGGTATAGTTGACAGATGCTTTCACAGAAATCAGTCTTGTCATCATCTTTTGAGCTTTTCCACATTCAGCTCTCAGCTGCACTTTTCTAGGGCCGCTGGGGGGAGAAACATAGCATCCTTCCTGTATCATAGCTTAGAAACAAGGAAGAGAAACTACATGACAGGCTAACATTCCTAAGGTGAAAGCAGAGGAATTCAGCAAACAGACTATTTCCATTTCCAGGGGAGAGAAAGTATTTGCTGAGGGAAAGATGTGATGCTTGAAAGCTATGGCAACTTGACTTCTTAGTTTGCTTTAAGCATGACGTAAAGTTCAAGTACCCCAGAAAAAAAGAATGAAGAGAGTCAAGAAAGCCACAGGCAGCTTTTATTTTTATGGTGAGAGCGCCTTTCTGTAAATACAAAAATCTCTATAAATACATGCCATGAAATACAGGAATGCTCAATACTCCACTACCTCAAAAAATTCTATAGAGATTAAATTTCCAAAGTGAAATCCACTACTATGCTTAAAGAGTTTTATCTCTGTCCCCTCACCACACAACAGTTCTTCAGGCTGAAAGTTATGAGGATAATTATTTCTATAATTCCAGCAGTCAGTTTGGCTGTTACTGGAAATTCCAATTGTCTATAACAAGGCTAAAAGTTCTGCTGTATCATTTGAACTCACCCACCCCGAATTAAACAAGGTAACATTAAGAGAAAATGGTTCAAGAAAGTTACTATCAGTTCTGAGGCCTGCATCCGAGAGGCATTTCAAGGTGGTTTAGTGTCCAAAACACTTAGGTTTCAAAATGAGACTTCAAACTTGAACACTCAAAGAAGTTCCTTGTAAGAGAAGTTAATATGAAGTAATAAAAGATGTTAGAAGCCTCATACACCAAACCTTACTGGAAGGGCTCCTAATCAGGAATATAGCAGTAACAGTCCCCAGCTGTGATACATGTGCTTTGCTTTTCACCTGCCCACTCACTCCCAACTCTAAAAGCCACGAGCTGTTGAAATGTTTCTGGGAATAGTGTTTTGATGCTGTGGGAAAAAGAAACCCTATTTACCCTGCAGTGAAATCTCAGATTTTGTCAGGTAACTTCCAGAACAAGTATTTATCAAAATTCATTGGTGAAAAAGACTTGAGAGATGGTAGCATTTTGTGGCACGTCTGAAGGCCACAGCCTTGGGAGGGGAAATTCTCAAATATCATAATTCTGACATATCATTGCAGAAGAGCATAAGGAAGCCAAAGTCCAGTGCCTGAGAGTGCACTGCATTCTAGTGTGCTATTCCACTGTTAATACAGACATAAAATTGTTTATCTTACAGCTCTTACTGGGGAATTCAAATTATACATAGCAAGTGCTAGCTAACAGCATGCAATGCATTTCTGAAAAGAGTGACAGAAGTCAGAAAGAGGCAAAACAATTGTTTTGCACATTGACTGGAATAATAAATGAAACTCCAGTTAACTATTAACATTGCAAGGCCCAACATTATATGTCAAAGCTTGAATATTAAGTTTCAATTGCAGAGGAAAGCATGCAGTTCATCTACAACATTAGGATATCAAAAATATTAAATTACACAAATTTAGGACTCAAAAGAATTCCAGAATCCTACTTCCTCTAAGCTTTATAAATAGCAGAAAAAATTAGGGCATTAAACCATAATGCATATATTTTCTGCATATCCCTTTCTAAAATGCCAATATTTTTATCTGTGTATTAGTTTTATATGCGTGCTGTACAATGAAGAATAATAAACACAAATTTGTAACATATAAAGCTAAGTACAAGGAGGCAAGGCTTGATGAGAAGCAGACCTGGAAGGGGTCTCTTCTGGAAGTCATCATTTCATGGCTAAACTACCAGGAAACATCAAACTGTGACTTCCTGTTGAAGTTCAGTGCCCTTAAGATGAAGCTGCCATTTCAAGTGTATGTTTGGAATGTGCCTAAAATGTATTGATAAGATCCGCCAACTTGTTAACAACATCCATTCGAGTAACGTATGACCTCATGGCAAAATTATGCTCCAAGATACTACTCCTGGCCCTAAAACACCAGCCATTTTAAAGGAGTATTAACAGCTTTCCAGTGGCATCCAAAACCCTAAGGGAACCACGGGGTCAAGTTCAGCCACCCCTGTGACACTGCACTAATGTATGTCACTCCACACACACAGCTGGCTGCCGACTATGATGTGCAGTAAGAAACTCTCTGGTACTCATTTGTTTCTTGGGATCTACTAATTCCACCAGCTGACTTCTCATTCATGGGAATTTATTGTTTAGAATCCTGTAGATTCTGATAGCACTGCACAGAGAGAGAAAAGGCAGATCTGAAAGATGCAGAGAGAAACACCACAGAATCACCCATCAAGAACACTGAATGTTCTGCTTTGCTTTTTAAAAAACAAGGATTTATATAGTTATAACAAAAACTATTAAAAGCAGCCTAAAATTTTGAAGGCACTTCTGAAAGTGCATCATAATTAAACCATTATGCTTCCCATGCATCAAATAATCCATAAAATCCTTCAATGTAATGAACAGATTTGCAGGTGTGTTCTTCATCCAGGAACACAGCCATTATCTTTTTGAATAAATTTTTAACTTAAAGCATTGATCCCTTTTGAACGTGTAGTCATGTAGCTCAAGTCACAGATACTAATTGTTTCTGACCAATCAATCCCTAGTGAATTTATAAACTACAAAGTTAGTCAAGTGGAAGATTCAGGATCCTTATTCTATGCTAGCTGACAAAATTCACAATAACTAAAAACAGGCAAAAACTGTGATATGGAGGATGAACTAGTCACATTGCAAGTCACAAGACAAATGAAAGAAAATGACAAAAGATAAAAGTAGCTTACCTCTCTTTTGAAACTGCAGTTTTTAAAAAATATTTACTTCCTCTTTCCAAATTATTCTAGAAACAGGCTTGCACAGAATAAAACACAACATCGTTTTTATTGGAAGTTTTTTTCAGAACAGTCTAAGTCCTATGGAGTTCAGAATTTCAGGCCTGACCATTAAGACTTCTTTATTTAAAAAAAAAAAAAAAAATTCCTTGTAGTCCTCAGGACTAATTAGACACAGAGGGGGTCAGAGGGGTCACTCCATCTGTTTATCAATGTTAAAACCTCATCCACAATTATCAATATTGTTTTTAAAGATGCAAAGCACTGCAAAAGCAGGAGAAGACTGAGGAACACCAAAGTCATCAGTGCCTGAAGCACAAGCCTGAAGGACATCGTTTGATTACAGCCATTATTGAAATGGCACCTGTGCCATTGGAGAATACTTCTCTCTGCAGTTTCACCTTCGTCAGTACAAACAAAAGCATTGTTCTGCTTGGAAAGTCTTTGGCAGCAGAATGGGGAAAATAACAAAGTATCTCTAATGTGCATGGCACATAACATTTGTTTCATAATCTGATGGAGCAAATTAATTTCTTGACCAGCTGACAGGATATGCTTAATTAAAGTGGGGGGGGGGGGGGGGGGAATGTGGAAGGGAGCTTTCCTAATCTGTGTACTCCCTTTTTCCTTCTCCAAAGAATTGCTGGGCAGATTCCTGCTCCGCACCATCTGCGTGTGACTTTCGCCTGAAGCAACCCTGAATGTCAGAAGCCAGGAACCAGTGAAATCCTCTTGCTTCTAGGCTTCTTAGATATAATTTATATTTTTTAAATGTTTCTTAGATAAATACAGTAAATGGTGACAGACATTTTGACTATCTGCTGCTCTAAGTGTCACAACCATTAAAAAATAGTAAGGGAAAAAAGGTGTCTTTCCCATATAGCAATCACTTTTTGATAAGTTAGTTAACACTACTGGTCTCAAATAAAATTTTAGAAATGGATCTAAGGACAACTAATTTATAAACCTAATGTTTTCCAGATTTTCTTTTATATGCTGCTTCTCACTGTTCAACAAATACCAAGATAAAGTCATGCTACTCTGAGATATCCTGATTAATTCTTCATTGGGAAGAAGGATGCAATTTCACATCATCCATCTCTGACACAGACTTCTGGGAGAACAGTATTTGTAATAATAAAAAAAAATATTATTTTTAGTATGACTCTGGCTCCAGACCTACATTTGAGCTCCAAAAAACCTAGTATTGCAGGTCCATAAAAAGTGGGACACACCAGCAAAAAACAATACTCGTGTTTGAGCACTGGACTCTCTCATAATATAGACTTCAACACAAAAATCAAAACAAAAAAAACCCACAATTATTCTGAACAGTGAGACTTCTTTATCTGAAACAATAATCCCTGAACTTTTAGAAGTGATCTATGTGAGCTTTTGTTCTTTGCCCAAGTTGGCAGAGATGTTTCTCATTCACCTCAGCCATTTAAGCATAAGTTATAACAATTTTATCACACCCGCAGTAGACAGTTCCAGAAACAGGCTCCTTTTTAACCAATTAAAATCCCCTGTTTGAAAGGTTTTGTTGGTTTGGGGTTTTTTTTTTTCTGAGACTGACTCCTTTGCCTAAAAGTAAATTGTCAGATAAATTGCTGCTGCTCCCAACCACAGTTAAGACACAGGAGCCCAGGAACAATCCGGGGATGGAAACTGCCTCAAGTCAGGCATTCGTAAGAGTCAGGGGAGAAAAAAAGATTCACTGGAGAAACAAATTATGTGCGCCTGGAGAAACACAGGTGTGGGGGAATCGAGGCTCCTGAGGGAAGACTCCAGCAGATGGCCCCAAAGCAACAGCAAGGCTCAGCACAGCTAGTGCCATTCCCAGGAGCTTTTTCTACACCCAGCAAAGGCAGCCACAATCCCAACTCCAGTTAGGTCTGCTGGTACTGATGCATTTAACAATGCACAGTTGTTTTATTAAAGTGAGTAAAAGCTTTACTGAGTTTTATTAGTTAGTTAAGAACATAAATGAATACACAAAACTAAATCTGGTCAAAAGTTGTGATACACTTAAATGGACATTTACTTCTTAAAGTTAAAATTTTTTCAAGGATGGTATTTCTAATTTTTATGGTTACAGAGTTACACAACTTTTCAAAAGCTTCTTCCATTGTGATTAAAAAAAGCAAACTTCAAACATCATTGTAGAACATATTTTAGGCAGACATTTCCAGTATATTTTAGGCAGACATTTCCCATTAATAGAAGGTTAGAAGAAGGGTACAGCACATATTTCATTACAGGTCATAATTCACTTCCAAAGTTAGTTGTGTCAAAGCCCTTTAAGAAACTTAGGAGTGGTTTCCCATACAAGGACATTTAAAAGGCACATGCTTCAAAAAGCAATGCATTCTGGTTAAAAAATCACTGCATTCTGAAACGGCCCTTTCAAGTCTCACATGCAAGTGTCTGCCTTAAATCTATCTCTTCACAAAATGTTTCACTACTCACAGCTAAAGAATCAAACTGGCTTTCATATGCAATATCATGCAGGAAGGTATGCTGAGACCCAGGGAGGTGTTCTGATTAATTAACTTGCTGTCTAACTTAACAAAGAGATAAAAAGAAATAAGACTAGCTTTTCAATTTTTTTAATTTATTTTTTTTTAAGTGAAACAACGGGATAAAGAGTATCAGATCAGATCACAGAAGCATAGAGTGGTTTGGGTTGGTTTGATCCCTTAAAGATGAACCAGTTCCAAGGCTGCTCAGAGCCCCATCCAACCTGGCCTTGAACACTGCCAGGGATGGGCCACCCATAACTTCTCTGGGACCAAGTTTTAATGAAATTCAGCAGTATTTTCCGGATTTTGTGAAAGCAGAGATCTCTACTCACACATAGATGAGGACTCACACCGCTGCAGTGGACAGAGACACAAATCCCTTTTGCACCACTCAGTCTCTGCAGCAAGACAAGTCCTCACAGGAGCATTCTGGACTGACATTAATTGTTAACTATTATAAGGCAGATAACCTCTGCTGAGGCTTCATTTGCTTCTTACAAACCTGTGTGACATTTCAAATGTTATGATGGGCAAATCTTCCAGTATTTCTTTCTGGCCTTGTTAACATTTGAACAAGTTGTGGAACGTAGCAATGAGGAAATGAGCATTCAAACAGCGATCAGGCCCAAAGACATCCAGAGTGCCAAGACCTTCAAAGCCGTATCAGATACACAAGAAATCAAGTGTGAGCATGAAATACCAAAGGTGTCTTGCTTCTAGTAAAGGACAGGAAGATTTGGGTTTCCGATTTTATACTGGGGGAAGGGGAACAAAGGAGAAAATCTAAAGCTGCAACTCCAATGCAGGTGTTTTACCCAAGACAGCAGTAAAACCATCTTGAATCCAAAGCAGTACAAATACAGATTCACAGGTATTACTGCGCACCATACAAAGAGAGTGACTTGCAATCATTTCAGTGTAAGATACAATAGCATGCTAAGTTGTTACCATATCATGTAGCACCAATACAGAACAATTAGCCACTGCCTTCTTATCACTCAGAATGAAGTTTAAAGTTAAATTTATTACATGCTTAAGGATAGAAGAAAAGCAGGATTAAAAACTTTATCCGTACCATTTGTTCCATCAAAGATTAAGCTCTACAGGAAATTACTGTATACCTCTAAATTTATGTTAAAACTTATGGATCAGTGTCCCAAGTCAAAATTTATCTTTTCTCAGCTACACACCTCTGGTCTTAGAAGGTGAAAGACATCTTGCTTTGTGGAACTGCACAGAGCCTGAGTGGGAAACTACAGCACAGCTATATGCAGGCACACACTTCCTTTAGAAGCTGTGGGATTATTTTATTCGCTGGAATCACATAACATTCTTCAAGTTTTACCTCTTGTGGTCCATTGTCCACATCATGACATCACCCTTAACACCCTAGATACCAGCAGCCTTGGCAACTCAATAGGGCCAGGCTCGGTTACGGCTCAGACAGGAGACAGCTTGTGAACACCAGGTGCCACAGGCTCCCAAAGCTTGGCTAGAGCTGGCACTTGGATGCAATGCCAAGGGCATCCAGAAGAGCTTCTGCTGCTACACCAGCAGCAAAAGACTAAAAAAGGGAAACACAGGCTTATTGCTCAGCAGAGTGGGGGATTTGATGGCATAGAGACAGATAAGCCAATGCACCCAATGCCCTTTTTGCCTCAGCCTCTACCAGCAACATCCCCCTGAGCTCTGTGCTTGGCTGCAGGGTTTAAGGAGGAGATACACTACCAGGAGGAAAACCAGATTGAGTTAGGGATGACTTGAGAGAACTCCTCCTATACCAGGACATAGGACCAGACACATTGTGTGTCTGAGGGTCCTGAGAGAGGTGGTCTATGTGACTGTGATTTGTCACTCAGGTAAAGGGTCCCCTGATAGCTGAAAAAGACAAAGGTCACACCCATCTTCAAAACAGCCAAAACAAGAGAATAGAGCAGAGCTATTTCTCCATGCTATGGCTGAAAAAGTCCCAGTCTACACCCCTATTTCCAGAGTCCCGCTGTAGCTAAGAAGCCACAGACTGCACTCATTCAACTTCACTGGAAGTTCACCCACAAAAGCTACATCCACCAAGCCACAGACAGGAGGGCAAGAAGCCAACAATGGAGCAATCAGGAAAAAGGAAATCCCTTGCATCACAAAATTCATCTGTCTGAAACCATCTGGAAATTGACTCTTCAGGATATAAAGTTCACAGCACACTTTCTAAAGAAATGCAAGCAAAAAAGATGCATAAGTTTCCTGGGCTTTGACCCAGAATAGACTCAAACATCCTTATCTGGTTCTATATAGTTCAGGGAAGGATTTAAGTGAGAGGTAAAAATTTCCCATGCTAAGACAGACAGCCCCTTCCTCATCCTTCTCCAACCAGTCCCATTTAATCTTCTCATTTCTAAAAGAATGAAATCCTGTTCTCTCATGTCTCTGGGGTGACATGGTACAGAACAGAACTCCATGCATTCAAAAATCAGGGAGAAAGATACAACAGCTACTCACTTCAAATCACACATTTGGAGGAATCCTATGAGCGACTTATCAGTCACCATGCAGTCTGGAAGACTGTCTGCCTGAAAGATCCCTGTTGGCATTCTGTGATTTCTAGTGGGTTTTTTTATCATAAAAGATGTGAAAGATATAGGATGCAAGACTGATGATGTCAGTTAGGTCCCACAGAATCTCAACAGCTCTCTCCCACAGATTTTGGGAATTGGTAAAGGAAATTTATTTCCACCAGGACAGAAATCTCCACATGAATGAGTCCACTAGATTTAGTATGAGAAAAAAGTCACTGGTTCTTCTACTTCTGTCTGCAATCCCAACAGAAACATAGTGTGGAAGTGACAGTCACTCCCTTGTTCTTCCTGTGTGGAAGAGATTTTTTCAGTCCTCATAGGGGCCAGAAAAGAAAAAAATATGCCTTACAGGGCTTGATGTTTTTCCTTTTAAGAAAGACATTTGTTGATGGCAACCCATCATAACAGCTGCTACACTGAAGTTTAAGTGGGGGGGGGGAAGCAAAAAAAAGAAAAAGTACACTTAAAAACAAGACCTTGCTTCAAACTAAAGAAAAGAGAGTCAATATAATGTGCTTTAACCAGCAGGCCTCAGAAGTGCCTGAGAGTACAGGACTCTCAGTGTCAAGTAACTTGAAGGAGTTAAAAAAAATTGCATCAAGAACTTCCTAATGACAAGTTATTCTTCTAGAGAAGACCAGCCTGGTTACTGTCAGGTCACAAACGTTCCAACATGCACTCCTTTGGAAGCAGATGCTACCTAAAGATCTTAAAGAGTAGTTTGGTTTCCAGGCTTCCATGGACTGCCTCTGTCATGTTTTGAGATATTCCACCACACACTGTGATCAAATCCTACCCAAGAGACTTGCAGCTTTCCCCAAAAAGCTGTGGAATTTAAATTCTCTCTCTGCTATAAATTTTTGGGGGAAAGGTTGGTGATAATGTTCTCTTCTCCCTCACCCATTTTCTAGTCTTCTAAACTCACCTTTTTCCTTTTTTTCTTCCTGATCTATTACAGCTGCAAAAGGATGAAGCAAACATGTAAAAATATCCAATTCAAAATATTTCTCATGGCACATGAAAATGGGAAAAAAAAAAAAAAAAAGAGAGAGAGAAGCAGAAGTTTTCAAAGAGAGAATATTCAACAGGGGGATAATTGAAGATTTTCAGTCTCTCTCTTGAATTTTAATTAGCTCTCTAACAGCTTATTTTAGAGTTAGGTAGTCTTTAAGAAGGGTTAAATAAATGCAAAGTCCAAGGGGGTACCCACAAATGATCAGTGTTTGGTATCTCTGGAAGCAATACCTGGTATATCTGAGGAATTAATGCAACTTTCGGGCAATCAAAAATAATCCATCTAGTTTTGTCTCTTTCATGCACTGTTGTTTATTCAGTCTCTCAAGCTCTCTTCATTGCAGTTTTGATACTAGGTCAAAGAACTCATTGTCTCAAAGTGAGTTCCTCCACACAATTTATCAGCTGCAAAGACACTGTGCACACAGCGGCTCAGAAAAGAACAGGCTCAGGTACGCACAGATCCACCGTGGTCACAAACGCAAAGACAGCAGCCATGGATCACTCCATAGCACACTGGCAGCTGTAGTGGGCTCTGAGATTTGCAGATGCAAAGGGCACAGAGCTAAGGGCACACCCTTACAAGGGGCAAAGGATATGAAAAAACCCTCCAAGCTCACAGGAGCATGTCCATTTGCAGAATGGCACGCATCTTTTCCTCCCAGGTGTGTTGACAGCGCTCCATAACAATCCAGTCTGATGAGCACACCCCAGATGAACAGCCCATCCTATCTCCACAGGCTATTGTTCACACACAGGGCTTCTTCCCCACCGGCTCTAAATACACAACATGGGAGCTCTTGACGCAAACAGCCTTTGTTCCTTCGTCATAACATTTGCAACATTAACTCATTAACTGTAAATATGTGAAGTGCAGCTCAAAACATTGTTTCCCCTAGATCCCTACACCTCTTTCAAACGTGTGTTTTATCTGAATGGCTTTTTACCAGCAGCTCACAAATTAAGCAAGGAAGCAAGTCCAGCACATTCAAGGTCACTGTTGGAATGTCTGATTACACTGGTTACAACTGTTGTGGTTTTCCACCTTGAGAGGGCAGGAAACTAGAGGTCTTTTGGGTAATCAAATGCACATGTAGAAACAATAAAATACACCCATAAAATGATGCATGTCAAGCTCACTAATGCAGACTGCCTTGCCAGAAATGGCAGCTAGCTCTCAATGTTCTTAGACACCTTTTGCCTCTTTATTTTTTTGTTTCTTTTTGGTAGTTTCGCTTTGCTTTTTGGTGGCCTTTCTAAAGTGCTCCAGGGGTACAAACTATCAGTGTTCCTAGAAGACACCACAGCAAAAAGCAGAAAAAAAAGACATCTGAAATTATTTTCAGTGTGTGCCTGCTGTCTGTATTCTTCACTCATTCCTGGAATGTTGTGTTTAACACAACGACAGATGCATAATGAAGGCTACTCTTTGCTGTCATTTCTGCCCAACACCTGTTAAACAAAAGGTGTTACCAAAGGGTATTCCAAACAACAGGTATGCCAAACCAAGCAGAGAAAAGCAGAGCATCTTTGAAGCACAGTTTACCCATTTCTCATGTAGCTGCTTTCCCAAAACACCATCTCACTGTTGCTGTCATTTGGAAAGACACTTAGAAATTATGGTTAATTATTATGATAAAGATATACTCTCCTTTGACGAACTTAGGAGCCTAAGAAAAGAAACAACTACAAAAAGATGGAGATAGGGGATTGCAAAGCAAGACCATGCTATTTGCTGGGTATTGGTGGGCTTTTTATGTGTCATCAAGTCCTCTTCCAAACATCACAGAGCAAAATACGTAACAGAGGACTTGAACGCTAAGGCAGGCTTGGGAAGAAAACATTTAACAATCCCACTTGTCTCAAGAAGAATTTACTATCTGTGACCACCCCTCAAAAACATAACTAATACATTTTTAAAAAAACCTAGAAAAAGTCTTTCTATAGTTTTTTGTCTTTCTTGAGGTTGGGTTTTGTTGGTTTTTTTGTTCATGATCTGAAAGATACAAGGGTTGAACGTGAATGCATACCCAAAGCTCTTCAAAGAGATGAACACAAGTACAAGATACCTATGGATGATTTCAGTTCCCAATAGCTTAAACTGAACAGATTGTCCTAAAAGGTCTCCATCACGAGACAAAGGCTGCTAGAATTTCTACTTGCCCTTTCCTTTCTCTCCTCATGTACCCACCCCTAAAAGAAAAATGGATGATGAAAATAGCTTTCAAAAGGTAGCGAAAATATGATTTAGCTTTTCTGGCTATGGTTTTATGTTATTCTAGAAAAATAATTTTTAAAAAAATATAACCATCAGCAAGATGTCTACAAGAGCTACAATAGGGTGTTCTGGTTCTAATACCTGAAGAATACCAAGCCATAACCACTCAGCCTAGGTTATTTTAATAAAAGGGGTTTTTTCCTCCCTCCAAATTTGTCACCTCAGCTACTGTACACTCTGAAACTAGATTTAAACGTAATTGTTTCCCATCATCCCAAACAAATGGGAGAAATAAATTATACCTGAAGATTATGCAATGACAGGTAACCTTCAATGTTTTAACTGTCAAGATTTAAGTCAGCAACATTAATGATTTCATTCTCAGTACAGCCTGGCAAGAAAAATCACTGTGGCAAAACCAGGACCTTCTAGATATTAAGTATATGCACTAGAGAAGCCATTAATAACTAAAACATTTAGTTACTTTTCTGTATTAGCTTTAATGCTGAGCAGTGAATACTAAGGTGAGGATTATAGGGGTTTGCCTTGTTTCATGCTTCTTTTTCTTTCCTCTTTAGTATTTTGTCTTTAAGTTGTTCAGGATGGGGTTTTTTTCCCCCAGACTCCTAAGTGCACAGATATCTTTAACTGCCAGCAGAACTGTGTTGTCTAAGCAGCAATGAAAATGTCACCCACAGTTCATAAAAATCAATTAGAAAATCTGTCCAGTATACACAATGTATTATTTATGTTCTAGATACAAAAGTACAAACTACTACTTTAAGTTCATTTGTTATCACCACCAGAAGCACTGCTGACCCAAAAGCACACCAAAAAGCAAACTCCTGGCCATTCTTTGCATCTGGCAAAGGACCTGATCTTTGCCTCCGCTGATGCATTCTCATTTAAAAAAAAATTGGAAAATATCCCTGACTTAATAGTACTTCATAAACGTATTGAGTTCTGAACCAATTTTCAGTTTGATCCACAAGGAAACACATTGCTTTCATCTCTTTCTGGGAACTTTTTTTCAAACAAAGCAAAGAACAGGTTCACACACAGGGGCTCAAACACTGTTTACAGACAGGGGGAGCGAAGGCGTAGTGATGCAGACTGCAAACTTAAGCTTAGGATGCTTTGTGTAACGGGAGGTTTTGATATGCCTAATAAAGAGTTTCATGGCAATTTCATGCATATACAAATCTATCTGCCAGGTAGCACGGAAATTTACAGCACTGAATTCAAGCTGAGTTAAGAAAACCCTCTGCCAGCCAGTAAAAAGTTAGCCACATGCCATTCTGAGCACACAGGCCACACACAGTGCCCAGCCACCAGCAAACAGTCACTCTAATATAGGGGCAGGCACATTTTAAGGAGATGTGGGAGAATGTACAGGCAAAAATTAATGATGGGTTTTGGGCTTCTTTAAGGTCAATCTTGGCAGAATATTTTTCTAGCAGGAGGAGTTAGTTTGATTTTTGGGGCCTCTTATTTACTGAAACCTTAGACTTACCAGAGAGATAGTTCCTGCCAGGTGCCTGAAAACCACATAGTAATAGATTCATAACAGCCTTCTTCACACACCTGAAATCACAGCTTTTAAATGGCTCAGGAGCCAGAGGATTATAAAAGAATGCAGACAGCAGTCTTTAGGTCTGGTAGCCCCTTTCAGCAAACACTGAGGAGGCTTTCCAAACTTTTACACCCCTGCCTCAGCCTCTAATCACACACTGGAGACTTTCTATGCTGTGGAAACACGTACAGGGATGGCAAAGGAAGAATGCTAAACAAGTGCTTCCCAGTGTGTTACTGCAGTTATCTGTCCAATAATGTCCTGAGAGCTTGGAGTGTGCTTCATCAATAACCTACCCGTTGGGGTAATTTCACCACCACACTGATGACTGATCACTGCTTCAGCTGGTACTACACAAACCTCTGCCCCTTCTTCACTCTGTATTTCTCCTCAGCCTTCTATCTCCTCCTGTGTTTTTTAATAATCAGAGCAAACGTGCACTTGGCAGGCCCTTGACTCACAGGTCAAGATGACGAAAAACAAATGAGAGTGCATCTCATCAGAGAATAAAGTATACTTGAGTACTCTCTGAATGAACACTTATACAGCAAGTTTTTTATTACTCTTTTTTTAAGTACTCAGCATTTCAAATATTGTATTACACTAAAATCAGCAAGACTTCTACCTACAAAGAATTAAAACCAAAATACAAATTAACTCAAAAAGAAAAAAACAATCTCTGAAAGCGAAACAGATTGTCCAACATAACTCCCCGGAAGAGCTCAGAAACTGAGTTTTTCAGAAGCTGCATCTGGGTGGCTGGGCTGCAGGGCTCCATATTCCCCAGGATAAAGGCTGCAACTCCCTGGTCTGGCTCCAAACAAGCTTCCTTTCATGACCATCCACCACTAATGTCTTTTAGTTACTTACAACACCTTTCATTCCACGCACTGCACTCTGTTTTAAAAGGATGTGTCCCAGCCTTAAAGACAGTCCTGCTTGAGGCTAGCAAAAAAAGAGCAATTACTGTGGAGGCTGTCTCATGTTACACTTCATGAGAAGACTGCAGCATGATCCCCATTATTTATTATTTGCATTGCCCTAGTACCTAGCAACCTCCACCATGTAGCAGTGTGGGTTTTTTGGTCAAGCACTGCACACACACACAAAAAAAGGAAACCTGACAGGAAAATTGTTTAAAACATCAGCTGTGCTCAAAGCAGATTACAGAACACCTAATATCATTGCAGGCCTAAAAGAGCTGGTGCCTTTCAACAGGTGCCAACATTCACCCCGTTATTCAAAATAGGTATTCGTAGCTATGTGCACCGTACCTTCTGCAGAGATCATATTTCTTATAACTCCCAACAAGTCTCCTGGCTAACAAGGCTGAGTATGTAGATGCATTTGTATTCAACATTGGGTTAAGGAGAGATTTCCCAATCTAGAAACAGGGCATGCATTAAGCATTAAAGTTTGCTCTTCAGAATTTATTTCCTCACTAGAGCTTACAAGCAATTCAAAAAGCATTTTGGTTGTCAAGCTGCTTACAATACAGAATTGCTGCACTGGTTATTTAATGGTAATTGCATAGCAGAGATCTGGCGCCTTTATTAAAAAGCCACTCCTGTTTTATGAGTAACAGGAACTGCTTGCTACAGAAAAAACTGCAAATTCATTCCCTGGCTGGAGCTGTGAATGCTTAAAAAGATTTTTTTTTTCTTGAAAGGTAAACATTTCCTATTTCATGAGAAAAATAAAAGCTAACAAACATGAGGAAGCATCAAGATAAATCAAGGTGAGAAGTGAAAAAATCCACACCTCCCACCCATCTAAGCAAAAGGCTGCAGCATAGTAACGCTGCCAGGATACTCTTGAATTAAAACACTTGAAAACTGACTGATCCCAGCTCTTGCTTCTGTTTCATCACACAGAAGTAGCCAGCCAGTAATATCTTGGCATGCATTATTCCAGCAGGAGTGTTCCTCCCCATAAATTAACTATAGACACATCAGTAGCTCAACAATTCAGAAGCCAAAGCAGTTTCAGCTATGAAATTCCTTATGCAAGAGGAAAGAGGGGGAAAAGGAGGGGGAAAAGGAGGGGGAAAAGGAGGGGGAAAAGGAGGGGGAAAAGGAGGGGGAAAAGGAGGGGGAAAAGGAGGGGGAAAAGGAGGGGGAAAAGGAGGGGGAAAAGGAGGGGGAAAAGGAGGGGGAAAAAGGAGGGGGAAAAGGAGGGGTAAAAGGAGGGGGAAAAGGAGGGGGAAAATGAGGGGGAAAAGGAGGGGGAAAAGGAGGGGGAAAGGAGGGGGAAAAGGAGGGGGAAAAGGAGGGGGAAAAGGAGGGGGAAAAGGAGGGGGAAAAGGAGGGGGAAAAGGAGGGGAAAAGGAGGGGGAAAGGAGGGGAAAAGGAGGGGAAAAGGAGGGGGAAAAGGAGGGGGAAAAGGAGGGGGAAAAGGAGGGGGAAAAGGAGGGGGAAAAGGAGGGGGAAAAGGAGGGGGAAAAGGAGGGGGAAAAGGAGGGGGAAAAGGAGGGGGAAAAGGACTTTACACAGAAAGTAAACAACTGCTCAGCTTCTCATTTCTGCTTTTCCTAATCCAATACACAACTGCTCTCCCAAGAGTCCAAATAAATTCAGAAATGTACACCGCCCCGCCCCCCCCCCAAAAAAAAAAAGAGAAACAAAAATGCTGAGGAGAAGAATTTCAAATTATGACAGATACATGTACAACAATAACAAAAAATTAAGACATTGCTACTTCACCAACCAGAAGTGTAGGATTTTGTAGATGAGGCAATGGTACCTATTCTTTACCTCTACTTGGGGGACACCAAAATAAGGGTGTCCTTATTATCAGTCACCAGGACTGTTCTACATATTATTTTTGTTCCCCTTCCCCAATTTCTTTGGGAATAGACAGATGCCAGGAAATTACCCATCAAAACAAAGGTCTTCCTTGACCATCTCAACAAAAGGATGAAGCATTAAATGCAAATAGCCACAGTCACACTCCTGGAATTGGTTATTTCTGGGTCAAGTTTAATTTAAAGACTTTCAAAGCTACAGAAAGCAAGTGAATTCAGTTCTCATTCCAAGTCATCTAGGGACATTCCAACATATCTTCCATAGCCACGTGTGAAAACCACAGCAGAGACAGATGGGATACACCTGCTACTTAAGGAGTAGATCTGAGGTCAGAAAAGCAGTTTCGATTGCAGCTACTCCTGATTAACTAACTGCTGTCAATCAGCTCTCTGTCAGCTGCCATAAAATACACATTTTTTCATATCAGCTTCTTGTTTTAAAGTTGTGGTTTCCGAGTAATTTTCAAGGAGTTTTCGTACTGCTCTTTTGTTTAAATGGTTCAGCGGTTCAGATGCACTTTTAATCACATTTAAAATGCTTGTTTGGCATTTCCATAACCTGCACATCCACCAGTTTCTACTGATCCAGGTGTAGGCACTCATGGAATCTGACAACTGCTCAAATCCAGCAAGCTGACTTCAAAACAAAACTCTCACAGGCAAAGCCATATACAGACGTCGACACAACTGTTCAAAGGGATTTTGTGTCTGGCCTAGTTCCCTAAAGGTGGCATGAATTTTGGCTTATAGCGTGTGCCAGGAATACAGGGCCATTCAGTGAACATTAACCCTGAAGTTTTTCTATTTTCAGTATAAATGCATATGCACGACTGCAACATGTGAAAACGCAATCTAAAAGGATTAGGTAATACAGAACTTCATTTCAACAGCAATGAAAACCAATCACAATATAGCAGCATCTATACTTTTAAACCTCAACATCTCCACATTTCCGTATTCACTTTCAGTCAATCTGTTCTCAACATTCCATTTTGAATTTCTTTACCTGTTGGATTCATTTGTTCAACGTGAATTCCTCCTGAAAACAAAGGATTTCTGCTGAATTTAAATTTGCATTCAGCTGGCCAGAAACACCCTGCAACACAGTGTCAGAGTTGCTAACACCAAATTACGTTAAACAAACAGCAGCCCTCCACTGTCCAGCAACTAAAATTGATAAGAACCCTATGTTTTTCAGGACTTCTTTTCAAGTCTAAGAGAAAGCTCTGGAATTGCCAACCACCGGAGGTTTTTATGGCTTTGCTTTTCATGAATGCACAGCCTAGCAGGCGATAAGCGCTTTTGTGCAATTGGCTGCTGTTTGCCCATGATCACGACTGTTGGTGGGGGTATACTGGTGTGAAAGATGCCAACAACACCCCAAGGACAGACTGGGACATTCCAGCACTTGTCAGAGAGGTGCCAATTTGCCCCTAAATCAACATGCCACAGCAATGCTGATAACAGCTTTAGATGGGTGCCAGAGGAGAGAGCAGTCAGATTGTGTTATTTACCACATCTAGAACAAGCAGCCTCCAACTTCACAGAACTTGTGACTCAGGGGGTAGGAAGGTTAAAAACCTCATTTATGATAGAGTTGTCAGCCAGTCCCTGATGCCACTGCACTTGTTGGAGTCCAGGGCATTCCTTTGGTTGCCTTGGAGGGTCAGGGACCTGGGCAGGGGGGTCTGGGACCCCAGCCCAGAGCTCAGAGAGACACTGGCTTTGATCTCAGTCCATGGGAAAAACTTCCTGCACTGAGAGAAGGTTTACAGGCCACAAGAATGTGAAAAAATAGTAGTTTAGCTTATCACAGGGTGAGAAAATAGTAATTTTAGGTTCCTAGCATTGAAGTGAATGGGGACACGATGGAAAATCTGGGATGTTGTCTCCTTCTCCTTCCCTCACTCCATTGCTGCATTGATGTGGCACAAAGTAGTTAGTGAGGATTGGGTCAAAGAAAAGATGACCTTTTTAGTAATAGTGATAGACATTGGTAAGAAATAGTAAACAAGAAATACGTAGTAATTAGTATAAAAGATAAGGACAACCCAGCTCGGGGGGAGACGTGAGGAATCCATGCAGCTGCGAACATCTTGTCGGACTCCGAGAAAATTGTAAGATAAGAAACAATAAACGAAGTATGCAACCTTGAAAAATCTAAACCTGAGAACTCCGTCTCTTCCTTCGGCTCGGCTCGGAGCTGTGCAGGGGGGCAAAGGACCCTGAAACCACCTGAATGTCAGAGAAAGCCCCCGACATGCACTCACACATCTGAGGGTTCTGAAGCACTCTGAGGCACCAGAGCAGTACCAGGGGTAAACTCAGAAGCACAAACTGGCTACCTATGTGGATTGTCACTTCATCCCAGAGGCCATAAATATTCCTAGAGCACTGGATGATGATTTAAGGACGGACAAGGCATGAGGATCCCTGCACTAGAAGATCATGCTATAGCATACAGCAGCGTCTCTACCCAACAAGGTGGAGTCACAGCCTCTGTCAGGCTGTGGCCCCAATGCCAGCCAGGATTGTTGGTGCCTGCTTGTGCAAATGAGCCCTTGGCCAGCACAGGCACAAGCCCACACTGCTACAGCTACCAAGCTTTTGGGCTAGACCAGCTCACGCCCCGTCAGCTGGTGCATTCCCTCCACCTCCATGCTTAACACAGCTTTATCCAGGCTGATCTAGCAGGCACAGCTCAGTTGTACTCCACATCTAGGGCTAGGAATGTCACCCTGGTTTTTCTGAGTTTTTTAAAGCCTTTTGATTGTTCATAAAATGGAGTCAGACTTTTAACTACTGTACAATATTAGGAGCAGTTTCTGCTCTTTCTCACACATGTAACATAAACAAATCCTTTGTTTTTCATTCTCTGTCCTTTGTTTGCATATTTCTAACCTGAAAACAATTGTAACTGACAGTTGGTCTGGCCATTTGGCTGGAAGGTGATAACTCCAGAAGCCAATCCACAGCCAGACCCACAAATGTATAAAAAGTAAGAAATAAACAGGCAGAGGGGCTCTGGGCCTTGGCTCAGCACTGAGCTCGCTCAGAGGAACTCTCTGCCCTGCGAAATCTCTCGTCTCCCTGTGATTGCTTTGCGTACCCCGATCACACTAGGAGACCAGCAGAGACACTTCCTTAAAAACTATCTGGATTAGTATCAAATTTGGTAGAGATATGAAGTACAGAGAAGGTTACAGCCAGTAAACCTTATGGTTTCATTCAGGTCCACAGGATGTTGATGGAGCTAGTCTGGTCCACTCCTCTCTATAAAACGATTCAAGGCAGCCAGTAATACTGATCTGGAGGAGCTATGAGGAAGAAGTAAATTTACAGGTGGTCCTTCTTCATCTCCATCTAGGCTTTTTCCTCCATTTCATTCCACGAATTCAAACTTATTTTAGCTCATTACTATAAAGCAGCCACTTCACATTTTGGGAAAGAAAGTGCACATTGCCTGGCTTTCCCATGATTATTTATCTCCCTTGCGTTGCAACAGCAGTGTTGTTTCTACAATTATCCTACAAAAACCATTTCATTCTTCCCTACATTTATCACAAGGTATGGAAAAGTGAAGAAACTACTTTCATTATCACGCCACATCCTAACTATATAGGAAAGCCACTTATTCAAAGCAGCGTTCCATTTCTAAATACCTTTTAAAAGACATGCTCTATAATACCAGTTCTATTTTACCAAGGTAGGTGCTAATCTCAGTGGTGAAGCCAAATTTTATTCTGGTTAATCAATTACTGCCTATGGGATGCTTCACTCCAACTGAGTTAACTTCTGCCTTCAGTTCTGTCCGAAACTTGCACGAGTTTCCCATGGCTGTGGTATTTCACAACCACTAAAATTCAACAGAACACAAAGTCTCTTCTACAGACAAAAATACCTGAGACAGGGATGGTGGGGAGCAGGCAAAAAGAGACACCTTATGAAAAAAACAGTGAAAATGAAGTCTGCTTCAAATTAACAGATGTGGTGTCTGAGGGGGATGAAGAGAGACTGCAATTCCAATGAAAATACAGCACTTCACTTTAGCAATTAGACAGAAGCATCATCAGATTGCATTTGTTACAGAGAGGAAGAGGAAACTAAAGATACACATGGCTGTGGGTTTTGAGCAGTTCACACTGGCTGCTAGTACACACTGTATAAACAGACTGATTTCCTAAAAGCACTTAGAAACAGTTTGATCACTTACCAAGTCATTTCCAGCCGAATTCCTCAAGAAAAGAACCCCACGGCATTCTGCATATATTATTTCAACAGCAACAAACACAGACCATATACAGGTTTCCTGAAATGAGCACAGTTTCTTTCAAGAGAAAGGCATCTGACAGAAAACTTCCTCAGAAAAAGCAGAGTCTCAGCAGATGCTAACAGCTAGTATCAGAACCTGCTTGAATATTATCTCCACTCTTTCATGTAAGAGGTGTAAGCAGGTGGCCCTTTAGCCCTACTGACACAATCCACTAAAAATTTCTGGAGATTATGCTCTCCTCATAGTACATCACATTTTCACAGTCAGTTCCATTTCACTTTACAGTGAGACTTGATGGATGTGTAATGTTTCCTATTAAAGCCACACAACACAGGAATGCCACAGAAATCATCGAGAGGTAACCTCAGTGCTCAAAAACCACAGCGCATTAAGCAATTCAGACACCTGAGAAGGGTCAGCACTAACACAGCCTTGCATGTGCTGCAAAACCTGCAGTATTTCAAAGATCTGTATTCTCCCTCACTCTTACAGCTTTTTTTCTCATTTCTGTGGTTCAAACATGTAGTTGCCCAAATAAGATCACGTTAAACTATTAAATTGAATCTACAAAGAGCTGTTTTGAATGAACAGAGCTATGAAGGCGTACAACTGACATGACTGGGTAACACTTAGATGTCTGTGCCTGCTATACTTTACATGCTGTTGAAAGAGGATGCTCAGACAGCTTAGTGCTAGGATGCTGGATGACCTGTTAACACAGAAAACATCGAGTGAGCAGGTTTATTTTGTGTGAAGTGCTGAGATAACCAATTATCAATACCTTCTGGGACATGGCTAAGATAACAGCATACAAAATACAATTTCCACAAGCTAAAATAAAGCCATACATGCTTAGTTATTTACTCATTGTCAGGTTAGACCACATTTTAGTGCCTTCTAAGATGGGGCTGAAAAAAAAATTGCCTCAACTAGATCTGTTTAGGGTGAATATTAGGGGGAAAAAAATAGGGCCTTATTTGCTGAAGTTTGTAAAGATCAGATAAAGCTGTTTTACAGAATACAAACACCACTGATTCTTAACGGGGTTAGCACAAGACATCCTCTACTTCTTGAAGCCACAAGATGGAAAATCTTTGCTCTTGTCTCTTCCCCTATCTCCACTGCCCTGCACAAATAACTGGGCACAGGCATTTGAAGGGTGTAAGAATGAGATTAGCAGCAGCAACCATTTCCTGCATTCATTCTCCTTTGCTCTACTTGTCAACATCCGTACAAGAGATGAGGCTACCTCTACTCCAACCGTGGTGCCCTGCAGCTTATTTTGAAAAAGAAGACTGGCCAATTCCAGATCATTTCTAGAAGGCGAAGGGGACACAAGGAAGGGGATAGCTGCTGCAGGAACAAACATTCCTTGAAGGCAATTCCTTACTCTGCAGAAAGAAAATACATTGACTACAAGGACCTCAGCCTTCATTGTATAAGGACTCTCATTGTATATGAATGAGCAAGAGCTCTGTAATCCTTGCCTCTGCTATTAAACCTGGTGCCTTTGGAGAGAATCCAAGGAAGTTACCTGGTGGGTGATGTACATTCTGTCCTCAAACCGTGACCCAATTTTCTGTGCTATTCAACTCATGTAAAAGTATGCAATATTAGGACTGCAAAGAGAAAATATTGTTAAAAACCAAAACAATTTAAAAGTATCCCTGAGGTTTCAAGAATTCTTTGTAGGTTTGCGGAGGAAACCAGCAAGTTCTGAGCACTGAATTTCTACACATCCAAGCCTGCCCAGCCTCCTTGTGTCAGTTCCAGCTGTCTGACAGTGAGCAGCTTATTGCAAGGGCTACCACACTCTGGTCTAAACAGAGGGGACAAGCCTGTGTTCTTGCCCAGTCTAAAACACACAGGGAGGGACAGAGGGAAGACCACTAATTGCTAGAAATCTACAACAAAACTACCGGCAAGATGGAAAAAAACCTGCATACATATGTTATATGATTTAACGTATTTATTACAGACAAGAGACAACAGTCAACTGGACAAAGTAACAGTTCATACAGAATTAACACTGCAAGATGCTTAGTGTTAAAATAGGTGCCTTATTATAAATAAAGTAATTTTAAATTATTTCTACACAGCTGGTGCACAATACCTAGCAAGGAGTTTTAATTGCCCTAATTTTAGAGATGAGTATATGCAAGTTTTTCTCTTTACTAGTTGGTCCTTATCTTTTATCTTTACTAATTGTTCCCACTAGGAAGCAAATAGCTGTTCACATACTTAAGTCAAACACATGATGATAACTTCTTAAGAATCAACCCAATATTTTTCCAACAAATGTATTATATTTTCTATTGTTGTAAAAGAAAATGTACGCTCTATTTTTGGGGTAAGAACAAAATTAATAGATTATGATCAAGAGAACAATTTTTTAGGATAAACAAAGGTATTTTCAACTATTCCATGATCTTAGCTCACTAAAAACAGTATATTTTTCATTTGAAGTAAATACTAGTGTAGTTTTAAATACATTTTTAAAATTATTTTTTAAATAACCTCAGCAGAACACAAAGAGGAATTTCATCGTTAAGAGTAAAAAATTTAGTTTTCTGTTATAAATGGGACAAAACTGTGCTGTCAAATGAGGTCTCAAGTCCACTGGAATTAGCAAAACATATGTGAGCTGTATGTTCCTAGTGAGAGCTTTAATACAAAATTTAAAGATCCACATCAATATTTGCAGAAGCAGAAAAAAAAGTTAAAAGAATCCAGAAGCCCTGTCCTAGGTTTATTTTGACTTTGGTTAGCATTTTTCATAAAATATTAAATCATCACAGTGATTGAAGAACATGAATGATATGAAGAATATATGAGATAAAATAAAAAATACCTACAACTGGGTGCTTTGCTAGGAATATGTAAAGGTCACCTAACAACCTGCAGTATAATTTCCTATTTCTGGCAGCTTATCACTTTTAAAATGATAAAACTCCAAGGCTGCAGACTTGGTGCTTGATGTATGCCTTGCAAAAAGTACCAGAGATTTTCTTTCTTAAAATCAAAGAGGATTCAGTCAGTTTTGAGCAAATGTGTGTTCATTATCTCACACAATTGAAAGTTCTGACACTAAAGTAGTTCAGAGGAAAAACCCTGGCTTTTGTCGTGGTGGCTTTAATAAAACATTGGATTTCCTTGTGCCTATGTTTTATTGTAATGTTTCCAGGTCTCACATTTTCTGCTGTAAAATGTGGTTTTTAAGGAATGAAACTAGCATTGAGGAAATGTGGGATAGTGTTTTTGGGTTCTGTGGAGTTTTGGTCTTGTTTTGGGGGTCTTGATTTTTTTTTTTTTTTTTTTTTAAACTACTTACACTATACTTACATACTTACTCAGGCCCTGCTTTGTACTGTGTGCAATTTCTTACAGCTCCTTGAACATAGAAAATAGCTTTTATTATTTGGTACCATGAAGTAGGAAAAAAAAAGAGAAAATCCATACATCCTCAAAAACTGGTCACGTCAGACAAGGGAAAAGCTCACACCAAACACCTCTCTAGCCCTCCAGGTATGCACAGCCTGGAAACCAGAGAAAACTCTTCATTTAGAGTGGCTTTATAATTTTCTATTTAAAACAAACAAACAAACAAACAAAAACCCCAAAATGAAACCAAACAAACCACTGTCTAAAAACATACAGTAAAATTAATATTAAATTTGATTACTAAAGGACTGAATACTCCTACTTATAATATATAGATAAATACACTCTCTCATACATATCTTCCTGGTAGGAGGTAAAAATACATCAGAAAATGCCTGTGTTCTCCCATTACAGTGACTGATATTATAATGGTTCTCACAGGCCATTATGCCAGATGAAGCATGACTGCACCTGGAGGCTTAGTACCCCACCTAAAAACTCACCAGTCTAGGCATTCTGCTGTAACTTAGCCTTCCCACCAGGTTTATTTGCATCTGGCGACTCTCCAGGACGTTTGAAACATGTTGGACCTCTTGTTGGCAGGCAGAAAACACCTTGCCCCCAACAAGACACTATTTTCCATCTGGAACTGAAGGAGCAAGTGTTCACAGCTTTTGTGCTCAGCCACAAATGCACATTAAACAATCTATTAACACACCAAATTAATGAGGCACTGCCAAGTTTAAAGTCAGCTAAGTACTGTGCCTGTGCATAGCTCCCTGCAGCATATGTTGGCACCGTTGTTTGTAACGCATCCAGGGCTTAGGCATTTGGAGCCCAGCCTAATTAGTTCACTGCAATTGAATCTCAACTCCAGCCTTGATTCAGCTGTAATGGAAGGTTTGAAAGCAGCCTATCTACACAGCCTTGCATGTTTTTTGCCCGGCACTTGAGGAGCCAGAGCAAGGAAGTGCACCAGAATTGCCCAACCAGCAATCATTTGGCAGAGACATGGCAATGTGAATACTGCACTTACGGGTTTTTTTAAGATCATTCATGTGCAACTTTTAAGGGTAGGATAATTCTTTTCCTGGGGGAAAGCAAACATGAAAGAAGGACTTGAAATGTCATACTGGAAGTATGATGGGAAAAGAGAGGAGGTCTATCCCAGGAAAGCGTGCCCAAATTGAAAAAAAAATGCATAACTTCTATGTGTGCATTTCACAGTTCTTTATTTCTCCACTGCACACAACCTGTCTTCACTGAGCATCAGTTATAGTCTTCTTCATCCATTGGTTTTTGGAAAACCTAAACATCAGTACAATTACAAAGTCTTCTTTCTCCCCACGAAACTTCCTTGAAGACATTAATTTTTTTATAAGTAGCCAACCATATCCCACTATGCATTTCAGAACAGAAATCGGATTTTCCCAATTATTATTTCAAGTCTTTCCCAAGACTTTTGTCTTCAAAAGGCATTTTAACCAGAAGATACCTAGCTTTTTACCTTCTTTCCCCTTCAACAATCAAAACACATTCCCACAATAATTTTCATGTAGCAATCATTGAATGCAACAAATACTGCAAAGACGGTGGTTTCATCAAAGTGGCTTCAGGGTGTTACCTATTAATGTTGGATATGAGAGGATCTGGTTTCTCATATTGCTTTTCTTTCTGATGACAGTCAATTACTAAGTAAACGTGGATTTTTTTTATTTTTTTTTTTAAGTCAATTACACAGTATCGGCATTTCTTAAGATAAGAACTTCTACTGTTCCACTGGAAGAGAGAAATGGGGACCCTGTCTGATCTGTAACTAGATTGACACTTGAGCTCTTCATGCTACAAACTTGGATTGGTCTCAGCCACAAGGCAGTCAGACATCAAAAACGAAACTTCTGACAAGTTACAGATTGGGAAACAGGGCAAGAGTGCAAAGCTCTGTAGAAGCCAACTCAAAAAATGCTATTCAATTACATGGTGCCAAAGAAGCACCTTCTTGCAATAATGTAGCTAAGGGGCCACACTGCAGCATGCCGAGAATAAGGAGTTAACAACAAAACCCTTAAGCCACTTCTCAGTCTCACCTGCATCCAAAAATCTGCCAAGAGCCCAAGCGTCAACATCTGGCTGATCAGGGGTGCCCCTGCAGCAGCAACTCCTAAACATGAGCACACTGTCTTACACAGGGCAGGCAAATGGTCTTCCCTCCCTCCTAGGAATACCTAAAGTTGGCTTTCCGATGCCTTTTCCTCTCAGATAAGCTAATATAATGAATTACTAGTTTCCTCTCAGATAAAGCACACTGATAGATACATAGAGATAGGTTGCTCTGCTGCAACTTGGCCTTGACAAAACTACCTCAGTCATGATGAGACAAAAAATGCTTAACCTGGGTCTTCCTGCTATTGACAAGAGGAACATGACCATGATCAAGTCATATAGCTTTCTTTCCACTTGGAAAAGCCGTGCTTACTTTGGAGGATTTATGTCTCCTTTTTTTTAAAAAAAACAGAAGTGATAATCTGGAAGTCTGATTTCAAGCCACAAAAATCTCTAAACATACAAACGTTCATGTCAAAACCACAGCACTTTGGTTTGCAGCATTTTTCAGTCTGAAAGAAAAGTCAAGTGTGAGCACGTGCACACAATAATTGTTTTATGCATCTTTTTTCCTGCTCAACATTTTACATAAGTATGAACCAGTAGGTTTAGAAGTACGTTTGGAAACATGGCAAAAATGGGATTTGAAGTTGAAGTTATGCTTTCTCCTCATGATGCAATGCATGTAAAGAGCACGGTGTAAACACTGCATTGCCTTTAGTAACTGATTACTGTGAGTCCTGGTTCAGACAACTGGAATATTCTATCTATCCTCACTTCCTATCTCTGTGTGCACACACATGCAGCCATGCTTCTAAGAGTTTGCCTGTTTCCAGAGACCAATTTTCCAAATCCCAGCCACTGGGCCAGTCCAAGCTTAAGTAAATAACTTGAGATTCGAACAAACTCAATGACAACCACTGCTGATTAAACCAAACTTATACAAAGGCAAAGTAAATTGAACCAAGTACAGGTATGCAAAGATAAGACAGAAGCTGATTATCTTGCATGGCAACAAGGAGAGCTGCCACACTAGAACAAACCAATGGTCCATCAGTTTCCAAATTGTTCCCTCTGGTTACAGGCAACACTTTATAGAACACAGGGAGACAACACTGCCAGAAGTCATTATTTGCCACATCAAGAACAAGAGAAATCACAGTTCAGCTTCCTTAGGCACATTTTAAGATGCTTATTTTAAAATTAAGAGAGTGAGAAGAACCTTGTCCCTTGCGCACTTAAATCTAAAAGAATTATTTTTAACATCTGACAACTTCACTTATTCCAACCGTGGGACAGTACCCAAGGGTTTCAGCAGGCCACTATGAGGGCAGAGCTGCTTTTTCCACCTCTCTTCACAGAGGCCGAAAACTTGACTTGTTCAGGCTGCAGAACATTCCACCTCTCAGAGCTGAACTCTCAAGGTGCACTGCTATGATAAGTGTGATAAGATGCCCTAGCCTGGAAGGTCACCGAGAACAGAGGCGCTCAGTCACCGCCAAGGCAGATTTGGTGGCCACAGGGCAAGTTCTTGCTTGCTGAGTCCGAGTCTCCAAGCAACCATCAACGGTGTCTGCAGAAGCCATGCGTGTAAATCCTGAGCCATTGAGCACAACTGACTTGCCCTGGTAAAATTAGGTGTACGTATACAGTATGCTTCATCTATTTAAGTGAAATTTATTACAAAATCAAACCAAGTCAAGTATGTGAACTAAGGGGTTCTGTCATCTCCACTAGTACTTTTAGGCAGGTTTTTTTGAGTGGTAAATTAATGGCTGATTAGCCATTCCTTCTCCCCACTGAGACGATTTCCCCAGCCTTCAAAAATCAAGAATAAATGAGACACAATAATTCATTCCCTACTCTGCTCATTTGAGATGTTTCTTCTCTTTGGTCAAAGCAAATAAGAAAAAAATCTTAGAAAAGACCTGTCTAGAATTAAATTGATTTAATCAGAGACTGGGATGTCAAATCACCCTGGAGACTAAAAACATCAACAAAAGAGAATGTACATTTTGCATAGTGAAAAACAGTTATTTCAGACATCTTACGAAAGAAATAATTCAGAAGAAAATGGGTCATTGGCCAGACATGTGCAAGACAACCAGATTCTATCCTTTAAGTCAAGGCTACATGAGGGCCTTTGCTGATCACCAGAACATGCATCAATTAAAACAATATGAAACAAACATACCATCCTAGAATCTGTGGATTAAAGCTTGGTGTTCAACTTCCTTTTTCTAAACAATATAATACAAAACTGAGGAAAATCAATCCTGAGTATCAGTCCTTAGCTATTAGTATTCTACATACCACTGACTAAGATTCCTGAGCAGGAAAAGGGTGTGACAGGCAATCAGTAGATGTAGCTCTTATCGCTTGATAAACAGTGTTTTAACAACCAGCCAGAGATATAGGTCCAGAGCAAGTTACATGGACTATTCAGGAGTTCTTTCTAACTGTAATAATTATAACATATAATTAGGAGCACAGTCATACCCTCCACACCATGCAGAAAACAGAAAATTAAGCCTCCAGTGCTTGTTGCTCCAATCACTGGGCTCGATCTTGGCCAGGGCTCTCTACTCGGCTTAGGTCTTCATGCCCTGATTTAACACCACACCTGTTTCCTTTCCTTCCCCTCTAAACACTTAGGGCAGCTACCAAGACCTCCCAGGCAGTTGAAAGCCCCCGGAATGAAGCAGGAGGCAGACTGCAGAAGGAGTCAAAAAGACAACAGGCAAAATGAGTTCAGTTTCTTAAAGTCGTTTGGGCAGGAGAGACGAACGCCAGGGTCCGTGCACATCCCAAGGTAAAACCCAGCTTAGCATTCTATGAATGACTGTTCGTGTGCTGACAATAGAGCTATCAAGTACTTCCTCCAGTGGGAAAGGAGCACATGCACGCCTCTGTATGTCTGTCTCATGATACCAAGTCCTTTCCAGCTCTGCACCTCATCCCTTGTACCCAACTGCCTGCATAGAGCAGGTCCTGTGCCTCCTCCCGAGGAGACAGCTTCTCTGAAACAGACAAATCTGCCTCCTCAGTTAATTTTAGCAACACGCTGCGGCTCTGTGGCAACTCTTCATCTGCCAATACTCAGCACCTGGCTGGCAGGGATTGTACTCCGACAGAGCCTTCCCTGGCACAGCAGAAAGTTGCTTTGGGAGTTGAGATGGGCTGAGAACAGTAAAGCCTCAATTCCCCAAGCTGGCGGGAATCAGAGCGAGGCGGCCTAAATGGTACTTGCAGATTGCTTTGTGAGAAATATACAAGGGTGTCAGTACCCTCTTCAGCGCCCTAAGGAATTCGAACAATGCTTGGTAAGAGGCTTGAGAATATTTACTGCCACTGTCATTCCTCATTGCATCAGAAGGGTTCTGGAAAGAGGGGAATTGCTGGGGCTCATGCTTACACCGTGGGTGTGTTGGGGGGTGGGGGAGACAGGTAATGACCTACACGTATTACAGACTCTTAATTCTTGCGCAGACAGGATTAATCCACTCCGCTAACACTTAAAAGAAAAGAAAGAAGAAGAAGAAAAAGAAAAAGTTACAATTCAGGCTAGAACCTTAAGTAGACAAAGGAATATGACCTTGGTTTTTGTTTTTCAGAGTTTTCCTAGACTTGCTGTCAAAATTTTGAGAAGATTGGTTAAGATATTGAACACAGTTTACTGCACCATCTAAACATAATTTGAGACACCTGAAAGATCAGAAATGATAAAATATGGCTACCTAAAACTGTTTATCGGGGGGAAAAAAAAAAAAAGAGCTCCAATTCCACAAAAGTGTTTTACACTGTTCATCCACAACTGTTAGGCACTTCATAACTACAGCCATTACTCATTTTCTCATCTCATGGCATTATCATAACGCTAAAGAGAACGGAGCCCACAATTATCTCAGCAGTTGTACCCCGTCATCTCCCAATTACATACACTCAGGTGACAGCTGTTTCCCCTCCACTAAAATAAAGTTGATACCACTTAACCTGTTGACCTAAACACTCCAGAATCTTCAAGTGTGGAACAGAAGCACAAAATCCTGAACTGACTTTAGATAACAATGACTTAGAAACAGAACTTAAAATCAGAACACAGTAACAAAGTCAAAAAAACTGACTTTGGTGTCTTTCATCTTAGGATTTTGACCACAAAATATGTTTCCCTCAAGCTGGAATAAGTGTATATATGTAACAGATTGTATATACATACATATGGTTGTTCATGAATACAATAAACACGCACCACACTCCTACCTGACCTTCTAACCTACATCTAACACATGCCAGCTGCCCAAGGGTCACAGAAGCCTTCAGCAACACCTCGACAGACAGGCACTGATTCCTCACGGAGGCACCTGTTGGGATGCTTTGTGCACCACAGACCTACCACTTGTTGGCTAGGGTTTCACATTGTGCTCTACAGACAAAGCAATTTTCAACCTGCCTGCGGTTAAACAACACCCTCCAAACACTACCTCCTTCCTGTGCTAATGGATAGCACGAAGAGTTAGAGCCGGGGTCAATAAGGAGGCAAGGAAAAGGAGCATCACCTGTTTCTCATCCTCCTCTGACAAGACTGCAGCACTGATAATTGATAGCACCTGTTCAATAGCACCTGTTTAATTAGAAACTGCAGCGACCATCGGTATCACACAGGGGTCTCTACTTGAAATCAGGAGCCATGCATCAAAAATTAATTAAAGAATGGGGGACACTGCTACCTACTTAATTTCCACGCTCAGTATGAACAACTTACTCCAAGTCCCCCGGTAGCCTTCCGAAGAAAATTGCCTGAAATCAGCTCCTGCACTGCTTGATAGCTACACCTAAGGGTTCCTGAACTGAGACACAGCACTCCTCTTGACTAAAAAGGCAAACTTTCCTCCGGAGGATGACTTTTGTTTTACTTCACACCTGCGGGGGAAAAAAAAAGCCCAAACCACCCACAGCCCAGAGGACGATGTTCAAGCCCGGAGCACCGGGCTGCTCTGGAAGGCTCCGTGCCCGAGGAGCCTCCGGGTGCGGATGCGGGCGGCCCCGGAGCCCCCAGCACCGACGGGGCAGCGCTCCGGCGGCGGTAACGGGAGCGCGGGGCAGGTGCCCGGCGGCAGCGGGGCGGTACTCACACGGTGAAGTGGTACACGAAGCACTTCCATCCCGTGGGCCGCTCCAAGAAGTTGTAGACCCTGCCCTGGACGCTGCTGCGGCTCAGCAGGGGCTTGCGGAGGCTGTAGATGGAGACGCGGGGGTCCAGGCTGATGGGGGGCCGCGGGCAGTCGGCGCTCACCACCACCACCTCGCTCCGCAGGCGCGGCGCCCGCTCCCGCTCCCGCTCCGGCGCGGGGCCGCATCCTGCGGGCGCCTGCCCGCCCTGCGCGGCCGCCAGCGGGGCGTAGTGGGCGTTCGGGGCGCTCTCGGCCAGCTCCAGCGCCGCCGCCTTCTTGCCGGGCGTCATGCTGCCTCTCCTGGGCAGCGAAAGCCGGCCCAGGCTGCGGCTCTTGGGCTCGCCCGGCGGGGAGCTGGACGACATGGCTGGGGCGGCACGGCGGTGCCCCGGGAGCTGCGGGCAGCGCCGGGCGCCCCGTCCCGCCGCCGACACCGCTGGCCCGGCCCCCGCGGGGCGGCTCCGACCGGGAAAGGTGCGGAGCAGCGGGGGCGGGCCCGGGCGCAGTCCCGGTGCCGCCCGGCGGGAGGCGCTGCCCGCGGCCCACGCTCCTCCCTGCCCGGCACCGGAGGGAGCCCCGGGTGGCGCCTGGAGCGTCTCCGTGCCGCGCTCGAAAGTGTCACCGTGCTCGTTGCTGACCTTCGCCTGTGTCACCTGTGCCCTTGGCACCGCCATGGCCGCGTGGAGGTGGCCTCTCACCTGTGTGAGGAGCTGCCAGGGCGGAGAGCAGGGAGCAGCCTTCCAGCAACCCAGAAGCCCAGCAGACGTTCCTGCCTTCTCAGCCGCTCCGGTGTTTCCCAGAACTGGGGCATTGGGTGTCTTGCGATTCTGGGGCACAAGCTCTTATTTCATATTTAGGACCTCCAAAACCTTCTGGACTTGCTGCTCTGCTCCTTTTTGCAGAATTACAGCACTTGGGAGCAGCAGAGCTCTTGCCAGAGTTGGAATCCTCCAGGAGGCTCTTTTTAAAATGATTAACAAGAACTGTGAACCCAAACAAGGGGTCTTGTAGTCCGTCGTGTTACTGTAAGCAAAGGGAGTGAATAGCTGAAGAACTGGGGAAACTGTAGAACACTGCACAGTCCTGCAGAGCTTCATTCTCTACAAGTTGGGTCCCTCACCAGCAGCATTTTGGTTTTTGTGGAAAGTTGCGTATGTTTGGCCATTGAGAACAGGACATTTTGAGGGCCTGGATAACTTTCACTTGTGGTGGACTTAGTTGTGACTTCTGTAACTGTGATGTGAATCAATTTGTCAAGACTTTTTGCACCAATTAGTTAACAATTTCTATTCCCAGAGTAAAGGTGAAGGTACTCTTTGATCTGGTCTGATGAGTTTTTTTTTTCTTCCAGCTCAAAATAGAACAGCACTAGAAAGAGCTAAGTTGAGTTCATGGTTAATACTGGTACCCGGACAAGAATGCTACAGGGAGATAAGGTGCTAAATAAAGTTAAACGAAAACAACCCTGCTAATTGTAGTTCCATTCAAATGTCAGGCTGCAGGAATTATAGGGGAACCGGGCAAGATCCTCCACCAGAGTAAACAAGAAAGACAGGTGGGCTCTTGTACTGGTTTACACCCCTGAGGGAATTGGCTCTGTTTTAGGAATACAAAAACAAAAGTGTTAAAATGAGACTTTGCAAAACTCGTTTCTAAACCAACAATGTCCTAACCAGGCTTCCCCCCCCCCCCCCCCCCGCCACCCCGCTTTCACTGGAGCAAGGAGAACAAACCAGCTTAATAAAAACAGCATTTCAAAGGAAAATATTCCTGTATCAGGTCAAAATATAGCCTGCTTTCTCTATTTTGAGAAACCTTTCTTTCTTGAAACAAGCCTGCAAGAAAACCTGCTTGTGGAAGAAAGAATGTCATCGCTACCCTTGAACGCTCGCTGTTTGAGGGACAGCCTGATAAAGTCTTGATATTAAAGTTAACAAATGTGTTTCTTTATATAAGTGTTCCACTTTGTTTTATAGACCAACATAACATTGTCTGGGTTATACAGAGCCTTATCCTAGAGCCAGCTGCAAAATATAACATACAGAGGTCAGCCAAACAAGAGGCTGTATGTTCATATGTATATTATGTTGTTCTTCATAAGACTTTTCAAAATCTTTAAAAAATATTGGAGCACAATGTTGTTTTTTATCCATTGCTCAACAAAACAGAGAATAGAAACTTCACTCTATCCAAACCTAGGAAAATGGAATTTCTTTATTACTTATGCAGTTTCCCTGCAAAAGAAAAGTTAAGGAGGTATTATATACTTAAATGGCTAAACATGGAAGAAAATTGGTAAGATCTAAATTTGATCTTCAGTGTTCAGCGAGAAACTGTTCCAAAGAACCAAAGTTTGTTCAATAAATTTTTTACTGCAAAACAAAAGAAGTCTCAAATATATTCCACAGCCTTATATATTAGGTGGCTTTTCAGGACAGAAATATTTTCATAAGGTTTTAGGTTGAATTTCAATGTTGGCTAAATCTTTCAAAGAATCATCACAAATTAAGGACTTTTAGAGTATTTAAAATTAGTATTTAGGTAATATTTAATGACCTTATCCCAGAGTGAAGGAATTAATCAAAACCTACATTATTAGTGTGTTACTGATAAATGATAACATTTATTTCATGTAGCAAAAATCATATCAATCATGTTGGATGATTGCCAGCTAGTTCAAGGTACTGGATGGTAAAACATGTCTGGCAGAGGTGAAAGTAAGAGCATACTTAAATAAAAGTGTTAAATAAATGACTACTTAGTGATGAGAATCCAGGGTGTAATTATCTTTACTGTATATTAAATATTACAAAATTATATTACCAAAATTGTGTATTAATTTGCAACATTTTCAAGATGCATATTTTAACATGGTAATGGAAATTCCCATTTTTCCCCTTCTTAAGTAGCCATATCTTGTTCTTAATAATGTTTATTTTACAAAACAACAGAATTATATAAATGGAAGAAGAGAAAAAAAAACCGATAGTGTGGTGTATACATAAATGAGTTAAAAATAAGAAGAGAAGGGAGATGAGTGTTCAAATATATTTATAGGCTTTGATAGTGAAGAGGGTAGGAAGATACATTGAATAAAGAGGACGTGGGTTTTAAATATTAAGGTGGAACTACTATGCTGAATTGTTTCTTATAATAATTCTAATCTGAATATTTACAGAACTGCAACAAAATGAGTAACACCCTGTATATTTTAATTCATAGTTTGCAAGAACTGTTTTAAGTCTTTGTGTCTTCAAGAGGACTATGATTCTAAACATGAGCTATCATACATCACTATGGTATGATGATAATACAGTGAAGCTGATGGCAAAGCTCCCAAATCTAGAAATTTAATGGGAGCATGGCTAGTAAATCGTTAGTTAAAGGCTTTTTTGAGCTGCCGTAGATCAAAACAGTTTGTACCATCCCGGGCCTCTGTTTCTGTTATCCTGTACCAAGTTATGATCAATATTATGCCTGCAGCATCAGATATGCTCATGACATGTTGTATTTTCACTTGGTGCCTGCCAAAGTACCGTGCAAGATCACACTGCTAAATCACTGATGCATGTTTACAAGCAGGAATTGCTGCAGCCAGTTAAAGACAACTTGATCTTTTGCCTGATTACTTCCCCGTGGAAGCTAAGACTCAAACAAACAGTTTGTAGCTGAATGTTCTCTGTCTTCTGAAAGCCTTTAACACGTACGTAGCAATTACAGGTTGCACCAGTTCTCCTCTGCAATGGAAATCCTCTTGTTTGCTGTTAGATTACTTTGTGGGATGGTTCTTGTTTGAATTAGGTTTGGAGGCTTTTTTTTTGAATGCCGCTTCCATTTCTGCCCAACTACTTTGGGGGACATGTTAAATAACAGTTTTCAAGGAGAGGAAAGAGAAAGTTGTGTTATCTCAATTTTTGAACTCTTTTTCTTGGTTTTGTTCCATTTCCTGGAGAATCCACATTTGAATTGAGTGAGTACATCGTTATAAAAACACAGTCAATGATGTAGGTAAATGTCACTCAGTACTGAACTAAGAATAAAGTCCTAGATTGTTTATATATTTTCATATAGCAAGATAAGACAAAAACTTTTGAAATATTCTCTATCAATTAAAAAAATTCTGCTCACAGACTCATCATTACTTTAAAAACTTTCCTATTAAAAGCTACAAAACAACTAAGTACTTAGACCTCAGAGAAAAAGAACAGTTTGAAAACACAACAATAACATGTTAGACAAATAAACCTCAGCCTTAAGATTCACAACAAAAGCGAGGGGAAAGGGACACAAGTGTTTTCTTCACTTTCTAAATCCTGGGAAGACTATGGCTTAGCCAATTCAGCAGGAAGATGGGGAGATATATGTAGATTTTCAATCATTCTTTCATCAAATCTCAATTAAGAACAATTTTCTGAGTACGTGTAGACATTTTCCATTGGACACTTTGATAATCTCATTATTTTTAATTAATCCAAATCCATTAATATACAACTTGTATGCTTTTATGCAAATTAACTTCAGGTTTTAAATTTAAGCAAAATCCTTGCTGGCTCTTGAATACATCTGTGCGTCCCAAGTGTAAATCCAGCAGGTTTTCCCTGTTGGCATTACTAGCCAAACAACTTGGCACACCAGCAGAAACTCCAGATACAGAGAGTGTGTTCAAAAGTGCAATATGTCCCAAAGCACTGACCATCAACTTTTCACAAGTCAGAGGTCACAATAATTAATCACTTCCTTAGTAGAGTGATCACTCTCAAAAAGACACACTTTCAACAGGGGTTCATGCAGTCTGCTTTTCTGGCAGTCACTTTCAAGACAAATGGAGCAGACAGAA